>NC_142928.1:40798187-41090687 GCF_046866305.1 Octopus bimaculoides
CATTGAATGATTATTCGTTCTACTAGAAATAGCTGCCAAATCACCACTAAATCACACCTGCTATGTTTAAGAAAGAAGTACACATAAGATAATATAATCTGACATGTTTCTAAAGTGACATGATGGTCGCAGCTTAAATTTTTTTTATCATAAATCTCTGCTTAATCAAGGTCAATTTTCAAACTTGACAACAGCATCACAAACTGATATCCTTGACTAAATCCAGAACAATAGAAATCAACTAATTATCAATAAATCCTCTCTGACTGACTCTCTTCAATCTTTCATTCACTAGACTTATGGATTTATTTTGTTTTAATGTCTGCAGTCAGTCCTTGTGAATATTTAAAAACTGCATATATATTTATATATCATTGATTATATATGCAAAAATTATAGTGCTCACTTTTAATTAGAATAGATAATGTACGAAAAAAAGATAAATAACTGTATTGAGATGTACTGGATGTTGCTTGAATTTTCTGTTGAGACGTTGATCTTTAAACATCTCACCATTTTAGAAATAAAATGACTGAAGATTGACACCTCTTTTGAGATACCATAAAACTACTAATACATCTCAGATCAGCTAAATCATATGTATTCTCTCTCTCTCTCTCTCTCTCTCTCTCTCTCTCTCTCTCTCTCTCTCTCTCTCTCTCTCTCTCTCTCTCTCTCACACACACACTTATGCGTGCACACACACATTAATGGATAATTGTAATTACATTTTATTACGACAATAATATATTTGTTTCTAGATTATTCAGAAATAAGATATTTTACTGACAGAAGATAGAAAATGATGGCAACTAGTTATTTATTCCCAAGACTGATATCTTTGTAATGTTTTAGTGCACAGGATTAGGGTTACATAGCTACAAGGTCAAGGAATCATTTAAAAAGACTCAACTTTAACTGAAGAAAAATATTAAAGGAGCATTTCTTTTCTTAGAGAGATGTATTTAATCTCTCATTTGTGCTGCCTTCCTTTGAAGCTAATTAATGTTATATATCTAACGACCCCTCCTATCCTTTCTATCCATTGTCATTCATCCTATCTTATTACCTTGAACAATTCAGTCTGCCTGCCTCACACTTGTTAACTTGTAAATGTTGATCATTTTGATCTCAAAAAATTTGTATGAGTTTCACAAAAAAGATGTTTCAATCTTGGAGGAATAGCCCAGAATCCAAAACCTTGAAGATTAACATGACATAACTTAAAGTGTTTTATAGTTAAAGAGAATGCAAACATTCCAATGTCATCTATGAAGGGATTTTGACTAATATGCAGTAAAGCAATAGGTTAGAATTTGACACTATATATTCAAGAAAACAATAGAGTACATGAAATAAGCAGTTGCATCTCTGGAAGGTTGATAGACCAGAGTATCAGATGTGCAATATTAGCTGGCATTGTACTCAGTAACAATACAGCTTCCATGAAGTCTCTTAACTTATGAAAGAAATTTGTGACTACACCTTCCATCTTTAAAAAATGAGCACATCCATTGTATTTTTGGATAAATTGCATGAAAGTAAAATGGAACTATTATGGCTAGAACACTTTAAGCAAAAGCTTTATTCAATCGAGATTGACCTGGGACAAAACGACAATCATAAAATGAACTGTTCATGCAGCTCCTAAGATATAGTTGATGGTTTATGTTGTCTACATAATATAATTTGTGCTGGGGAGCATGTAGGAAACTATGGTAACTAGAGTAAAGAAAGGCTGGAATAGGTTCATGTTGCTGTTACGTCTTGATAACTAAGGAATTTTTCTGTGTAGTAGATAGAGTGTAAGTGTATGTAAAAACCGATGTCTTCATGGTAGTAAACCATGAGCACTGAATTTTGACAATCTATGGAGATCGAAGGGAAATTAGCATAAGCTTATTCATTTTTGATTGTTTCATTTTAGGTCCAGGTGTGGCTGTGTGGTAAAAAAGTGTGCTTCCCAACCACATGGTTTCAGACTCACTGTTTGGAACCTTGGGCAAGTGTATTCCACTATAACCTCAGGCCAGAAGTCTGTCATGTGTGAGTCTGTGTTTGTGCATGTCCATACAGTGTTATCATTTGCTTACCTTGGTTTCATGTGATAATTATCAACAAGTGTCACCATCTTACAAGCAGTATCCTTCATTTCCATTCTTTCATGAAAACATGTCTGATCATGTGGAAATACAACCTTTCTTGGAGACAGATGAGGGTTAGTATCAGCAATGGTATCTGGCTGTGGAAAATCCATCTCAACAATTTCTGTCCAACCTTTACAAACAAACATGGAAAAGGGAACATTAAAATGTTGATAATGATAATGACTCGCAAAGTAATACAGCACAAATGAGGAATTAAGCTTAAACCTCTCTATAAAGAAATGTTTCTTCAATTTTTTTTCTTCAATTGATATTAATGTCTTTTAATAATGCCTTGACCTTATTCCAGGGTAATGTATAAGCCTAATCATGTACACTAAAACACTGCAAAAGACATCAGTCTTAGACTAAACTAAAATGCTCCATTCTCTATGTTCTATCAGCAAAAATATCTAATTTCTGAATAATCAAGAAACTAATTTATTATCATTCTAATCAAATGTAATTACAATTGTCAATTAAATAATGGTATAATTAGCTAAGATTGCACTAATGATGCCATTTAAAGTCAATAACAAGATGAGAAAATGGGGAAAACACAGTAAGTTATCAGGGGAAAAGAATCTTTTGGTTGATACTTATCTGATTCCCTTACAAATCCTTTGTTCTTCTTCTTACATTACATATATATCATCATCAGCTTCATTTTAAGTCTGTTTTCCATGCATGCATGGATTGAATGATTCGACATGATCCTAGAGATTGGAGGATCACCCTTGCTGCATTGCCTTAGTTTTGGCATGGTTTCTATTGCTGGATGCCCTTTCTAACACCAACCACTTTACAGAGTGTACTGGGTGCAATTTTTTCAAGGCACCACCACTATTGAGATTGTCTTGCTATCATGTAAAACCAAAGAGCCCTCTCAATCCCTGTGTTGTCACTGCTTCAATAAATTACCAACCATTTGCTGAACATAATGAGTGCTTTTTGTGGTGGGGGAATCACTTTGTTGTACACAAAGGGAAACAGAGCCCCCTGTGATGGATGGAACAGATCTGTGGTGAGTAGTAGAGAGAATAACAGGGGGGAAGTGTGTTGGGGTGAGAATAATGGAGGAGACAGGGAAGAAGAAAATTACTGTCAAGGATTTGTATGAAAGAGAGTGAAGGACAAAGTTGTTGTGGTGATAGGGTGGGTTTATATAGGTGGACTAGTGATAAGGGAATTTGGTCCACTTTCTTTGTTTCTATGGGTTGGACAGTCTACCAGGGTCCATGACAGTTCTTATTGAAATTACATAGATTTATTGGTGAGAGAAAGTAGTGTGGTATGAGTGTAGCAGAGACAGTATAAAGGAAGTGAATAATAGAATTGAAAGGGAAAAATAATGTCAGGGGTTAATAAAAGAAAGAATTAGATAGTAATAGAGGGTGGTAGGAAAGACTTACAGAGGCAGTGTAAAGAAAGGAGTTAATTGGAGGGGAAGAGAAAATTAGTGCCCAAAGGTAATTTTTCATATCCATGTCTGTACAAAGAATACGCTTCATTCTTTGTGTTAACATAAAGGATGGAGCTTCTTTGAAACTAACAAGTACCACGAATTGTTTAATCATAGATTGTTGTTGTTTAGCCCAGATCAATCTTGATTGAACAAACAATCCAGCCTTGACTATCCTGTCTTTTGTTCAGAATGAACATATCTACAAATGCATTATCCAAAGCATTCTCTTTTTTTTAAGATGGGAGATCGTGCTTTGAGAGACAATGGACTACTATTTCTAACCACATACAGACTCTCTCATTGGCTTATTTGATCATGCATTTATATTTCCTATTACTGTTTCTTGAATGCCAATTCAGTCCTGATAAAGCAGATCTATGATCAAATACATTTCTACCATGCACACAAAATCTATTTTTTTCTTCTGCTATAATGTATCCAGGACCACATTATCAAATGTGTCCTACACCACCATCAGCATCTGACATAATTTCTTCAGGTGCAGATCCATGGTCTCTTGAGACCAGCAGATGCCTACTAGATGCTGTTATATCCAACACATTCTAGAGTTTGAAGTTATACAAGACACTGACATTAGATTCTGCAATACAAAACTTCTTACTTGAAAATATATTCAAATTAAAGCATTCTTTAATTATATGTAAGATACTTATTCTACATAGCATCTTTTAGAATTGGCTCGCCTAAAAAAATTGGCCTCAGAGAGGACAATCCATCCATAAAACATTGTCCTATGAAGTCTTGTTCAATCTATGTCATCAAGGAAAAGTGATTGTAAAATGCTGATGTGTTTAAGAAGTTTTGAGTTCATTTTTTAAACATATGGTTTTGAGTTCAGTCCCACTGTTCAGCATCTTGGACATGTGTCTTCTGCTATGGCCCTGGATCAACTAAAGCCTTGTGAGTGGGTTTGGTAGACAAAAGCTGAAAGAAACACATTGTGTGTGTTATTGTGTGTGTACACACACACACATATATATATCACAATCACGATCATCATTTAACATTCGTTTTCCGTGCTGGCATGGATTAGATATGAGCTGGCAAGTTAGAGAGTTGCACTAAGCTCTAATTGTCTGTTTTGACATGGTTTCTATGGTGGGACACCCTTCCTAACATCAACCACTTTACAGAGTATATTGGCGTACTGGATGCTTTCTATGTGGCACCAGCACAAGTGCTTTTTACATGTGTGTGTGTGTGTGTGTGTGTCCTTATTTTCATATCATGTGGCAGATGTAAATGAATGTCACTGTCATACAAGTGGTGTTGTTCATTTCCAATATCTTGCAAAAAAAATGTCTGGCCATGAGGAAATATTATTTTCTACTTTAGGCACAAGGCCCGAAATTTTGGGGGAGGGTGCCAGTTGATTAGATCAACACCGGTACACAACTGGTATTTAATTTATCGACCCCCGAAAGGATGAAAGCAAAGTTGACCTCAGCAGAATTTGAACTCAGAACATAAAGACAGACGGAATACCGCTAAGCTTTTCACCCAGCATGCCAAACTTTCTGTCAGCGTGCCACCTTGCTGTAAGGAAATATTACCTTACTTGGAAACAGGTGTGTGTTGGCAACTGGTGGGGTACTTGACTATCAAAAATCTACCACAATAAACTCCATCCAAACCATATAAACATGGAAAAGTCGAGGTTAAGATCATGATGACATTTCTGTAAAAGCATACATGTGTATTATCACTTCTTAACCTCTATTTTTCCATGCTTATATGGGTCAAATTCAGATAAAATCTTTCTTTTAGAAATGACTAACAACAATGGATTTATTTAAGTATATTTCAACCTCTTCCAGCACCTGATGTTATTTAAAACAGTGTTGTAAATTTCATGATGAAATTCTGAAAACTGACGCTGCGTTTGAATATCAGGGTTTTGTTTTTTTTGTGAGAAGTTTGCTGCCCAACTACATGATTTTGGATTCAATCTCACTGCATGGCACTTTGGACAAGTATCTTATAGAGCCCCAGGAAATATAACCTTACTTGGAAACAATTGAGGTTTAGCAACTGGAATGGTATCAGACCATAAAAAAACCTGCTTCAACAAAACTCAACCTAACCCATCTAAGCATAGAAAAATGGATATTAAAACAACAATGATGATGATGATTTTTGGTTGTTTAGATTCAATAAAGTCCTGTGTTTTATGTCTTATATAAAAACGCTTGCATCTTCTTCTCCATGGGAGTGCAGTCTTTTCGTCTGGTATGAGAGAATGCTGTTCATACTGTATTGATGTGTATTTGTAGGTGTTTGGCGGTTTATACCAAACAAAGTATCTAAAAATATCAAATTTTTATCATAAAATAATACTTAACTGATATCGTGTAGTCATTTACTAAGTGGTCAAGTGAATCTCAAGTTGGTACATGGCTCACACATTATGAGTTACTATTTTTAAGTCGCAACTTTTTATTGGCTTGAAATGTAATCTTCATCACTTAACCTCTTCCTCAAACATGAAACATTACAGTGCTTTTTCTTTTAATTTCCTAGATTCTGTTTTTTCACTTTCTTTTGTTTCTTCATCTCACTCTCAACCCTATCTCTCTCTCACCCCTTCTCTTTCACCCCTCTCACTCTCTCTCTCCCTCCCTCCACCGAATTAATATATTTTTAGATTAATTGACTGCAAGGCCTAATCTGTTGCATCAGTAACTAACAATACAGCCAGGCTGCAGACAGGATCAGAAATGTGGATTATCTTTTAATAGTAGTCAATAAAATTGTATTAGAGGCAATTCACTTGGAAAAGAAAGGCTTATATTTGTGTATCTGAGACTGAAATTAAACTGACCTTAGATATAAATTGTATGTCACCACCCTCTCATCTCCCATCATCACTCCACATTTCTTTTGTTTATTCTCCATCTTTTTCTTCAGCTTTACTTTCCTTTTCATTTTATCTCTCCATCTTTTTTCCAATTTCTCTCTCTACTTCAAAATCACCTACTTTCTCATTTTTAATCATTTCTTCTTTCTTCCATTTAATTTTCCTTCTCTTCCTGTCATCTCTTTCTTCTCCTCTTTTTTCCCCTCTCCCTCTTTATTATCTGTTCTTTCTACTTTGATAGAGTCCATCAAGGCCCAGTATACTAACAGCCTCCTTATTACATAATTTACTTAAAATTTTAATCATTAGAAATTTTGAAAATTCTCACTTTACTCCCTTGTGAGAATAAATGTTCATTAGCACTAATATAATTTTCTTCTCATTATATTTATAACTATTTTTAATTCATCATACCAAGTATGGTAGCCTACACTTAATGACAGAAAATAGTTTTATCGTGTTTCTACTCATTAGCCTAGCAGCCTGTTCGCGTAACCTTGCTAAGAGATATAATTTTATTTCATCATTACATTTAGATATCTCAGAATACACATTATCATTTTCATCATAATCTCTTTTGTCATCACCATTAGTTATTAACCTTGTTCTTGTTGCAGTTGTCATCATCTTCTCTATAAAACTTGATAATTTACTTATCAGTGCAAACTATTGATTTGACTATATACGAAAATTAAAAGATTGCAAATATAAAATTATGAACTTGGTCATCTTTTCCATCTCAGCATGTTCTATTAATTAAACTCTTCAAACGTATTTCCAGTCATACAAAAGAACACTCCTTAACACTTCTTTTCTACACAAACAATGAGAATTCAGCTCTTCTCACATGAAATTCTTGTATTATGTAAACTGTTGTAACTGTAACATTTCACAGGAAACATGTGATTCACTTCACATACCAGTTGTTACAAAGTAATACCATCATCATCATTATCATTATAACCATTTTTATCACCCTCTTTTTCATGCTTACTATGGAATTCATTGAGGCAGATTTTTCTACAGCCATTGGAGCAGATTTTTCTACCAACTACACTCACCTGTTTCGTAGTACATTATAATATTGAGGATATTTAATATGTAGTTACTATATACACACAAGACATTACACTTAAGAAGTACAAAGTTAATTTCTCTAAACATTATTGAATATGATTAACAAGTACAGAACAAAGAATATATATATATGTGGTTGGCGTTAGGAAGTGCATCCAGCTGTAGAAACTCTGCCAAATTAGATTGGAGCCTGGTGTTGCCATCCGGTTTCACCAGTCCTCAGTCAAATCGTCCAACCTATGCTAGCATGGAAGGCGGACGTTAAACGATGATGATGATGATATATACAAATACAATTTCTCTCCTCTTATGAAATGGAACATTTTTAGTAGAATGGCTTGGCAGTATTGACATCATTGCAAACTGATGGTGGTTGATAGTATAGAATTCTATTCTTCTGTAACTAAGTCCCTTCACAAAACCTTAACTTTGACCAACTTCATACATATTAGTAAATCTGTTATTAAAATCAATATACTCTCAAGAAATAACTAATTTTTTTTACAACTGTTGTGAGATAATAAGTCAATCTTAATTTTGGATATTATCTAGAAAATATTCGATAAAATGAAGAAGGAAGAAAAGCAGTAGATATGTTATAAAGGAAGTATGTAATAGTTTAATATTTGTTTGTTTAATCCAATTCTGATGTACATTTCCAAATATTTTGGAGCTACTTGTTGAAGTGACTGTATTTATTGAAGATCTCTGATTCATAATTAGATAATAGACATAATTGTTGATGTTATTCAATATGAAGCTGTTTTCAGCTGTATATAAATTGTACTTTTTATCCCATTGATATAAAGTCTGCATTTCCCTAAAATTTCCCACTTGATGTCAAAAATCATGTTCTTTTAAATGTTTCATAAACTCTGCATTATTTGACTGATTAAATTAGCATTATGTAATGTTTCTTCATGTGCAGTTAATTTCTGTTAATTTTATTGATTTATGTGATATAATATTTTTCAAGTTGGGACTATATCTGTAACTCACTTTCAAACAATTGCTGTTGATTAGTTTTATGCAGCAGTAGTTAATGTGAAAATGCTTACCTGTTAAGTTTAGGAAATTTGGAGCTGTATTTGACTTAAGGGTTAAATCTATAGGCAGGTGGCAAATGTCAGTATTAACCTATGCTATTTCTTTAATTGATTTATTATAAAGTTTGTATTTATCTGGGATTAACTTTAGTACGGCATCTAAGAAATATATATTAATGATTCCTTTTATTGACCACAATGTTAATAAGAATTGTAATTTTTAGAGCAAAATTTTTTTAGATGTTAATAAAGCCATTCATATAGGTATCTAGTGTATACTCACTGGCATATTGTGAAATGTCCAACCCATCATGTATATATAGCCTAGTGTTTGGTGTGGGAACATTCTTATTTAATGAGTCTAGTATATATAGGCCAACAGGATTACAAATCCCTGTGCTATCACACAGCCCCATACTGACGTTGAATAAACTTTTGAGATCTGCTTCTTTTAATCCTTGTCAAAGATGAGTGCTTCAAGCATCCATAGTGATACTGATGTCATTATCATCTATATCATTATACATTCTTTTGAAATTTAGATTGCGAATAAATAGAGATTTAAAAATAGAAGGTTAAAATTCAGTGATGTCAAATGTAATATGCTTAGAGTCATCTTTATAGTTAATATTATTGAACCAACTAATTACTATGCTAAAGTTATTCCTATGCTGAGGTTTGGGTGTCATTCTAATGTTATTATCAAGTATTTTTAAAACATTTCTTCTGATTAATTTCATTTTTGTTTTTGCCAGACTAATTAATCTACATTTTGGATTGAAGTTTAAATTCTTTTTATGATCCTTAGTCTAATATATACCTTATGTTTTGCCAAGCATTGTAACCTATTTTTAAATTCCTTTTCTTAGTTACATTTTAGAGTTTATATTAAATGTTTATGTTAGTCTTTTTGTATTTTCAAGTAATATTTTTATTATTTAGTTATTTGTAGGTGCTGTTTTCTTTTTCATAAAGGTCAATGGTTTTGTTAGAGAATATAAAGCTGTTTTTGAATTCTTAATATTCTTAATGTCAGATATAAGGTTATTTTGAAAGGTGTTGGTGTACTTATGAAAGCATGTGTTAGCTATCGTGTCTAAAAGGTTGAATTCAAAAGGTTCAAGGTCTTCAATACAAAGTGTGATTTTTCATATTTTTATTCCATTATATGTGGTTGTTTTTGTGCTATTAGATTTGTATCCTCAAACAAGTACTTAAGTACCATCCTCTTGGTGATATTTCACAGCATAGTAGAACACTGCTGATGACCAAGAACTATAGTGTTAATCATAGATCTATACACTGTAACATAATCATTGATGATATTCTTACTCCAAATAATAAATGATGAAGTTGTTAAAGACATGCAAATGCTCTCTTGCTAGCAAACTATTGGATCAGTTCAAATAGGACCTCTTCAACCTAAATAACCTTACATCACCACTATCAAAGAAACTCTCAAGAATAGCATTACAAAATTTCAGAAACACCAAGAATGTATTTATTCTATCAAACAACATGAACAGCTGTCGTAAATGACACTTCTCCAACAGTATAACAAATACACGTAAAATTTAAGACAAAAAAACTTAACACTACAAAACTCCATAAGTCAAGAGGATAAAATGGACTAGCAATGGAATTAGATATAAACAACAGGACTGAATAACTAGCACTCTGCACATCTCACATAACACTCAAGGACCATGAATCAAACTTCTTAATAGCATACAGGTAGGAGTTATCTTCTACCTGTATGCTATTAAATCCCACTAAACCAGTTGCAATAGATATGATAATTCAACATAAAAATTACCGCTATAGTATTACAAAATCAACAGACTTACCCAAATGAATAACACTGCATCTATGACTGGATGATTTACAGATATCAATAAGTGCCTGTAAAATCTGCACAATTTGAAAGTCATATTCACTTTTCAATAATCAAGCTCCTATTTGTAAAAATACTCACAATCACTAAAAACGACAGCACACTTGCAGATCAAAAACTTCAGGTCATAACTAACACTAGATGATAATTCTGGGTTTTTTTGTTTACAAAGTTCTAGCCAAGATTTGTGAAATCAGAGGCCTCTATACATTACATGTATTAGACACAAAATACAGTAACTTGAAATGTGGCCTTTATTGTAATGATGGGCTCATGGTATTAAAAGGATATGAATGATTGCCAACTAGATAAATTAGTCTTCAGGTGAAACATCTTTCAATAGATAATCTCAGCACTTTGATGACACACCAATGCTCAGCAACTTCAAGGATAAAATGCAATGTTTTCCAAATACGAGTAATGACCTAAGCCCTTATAAACAATGCAAATATAAGGTACTATGTTTTATCCTCTCCCTCAAACACACTACCCAAACAAACCTTACCAGAAATTTGCTGTATACCAAGTATGTTTGAAAACAACTGCATAGCCAATTCCTACTTTGGTCTGGAAACACTTTTTAAATCAAGATTCTTGCACCACACTCCTTCCAGAACATAAATAGAACAGGCACAAGCTTGTCGAAATAGCTATGGTCACTAAAAGACCAACAAAACACAAAATATAACATCAAGTAGGTCATTGATCACAATGAAACATACAAGGAAAATGAAGACTGCAGCCTGTGTACCTCAGAGAAAACAACCATATTGTTTTTACTTAGGCCATCCTTGAATTTACAATTTAAGTTGATCTCCTCTTTCATGCACAGACCTAAGTATCTACTGAAAAATGTTCAACTAAATATAATAATCCTTTCTACAGAACTCACAAGGCCTTGAAATTTTGGGGGAGAAGACTAATCGCTTACATCAACCCCAGTGTTTCACTGGTACTTAATTTATTAACTCTGAAAGAATAAAAGGCAAGATCAACCTTGTTGGAATTGAACTCAGAACGTAGCGGCATATGAAATACTGCTAAGCATTTCGCCCAGCGTGCTAACAACTCTGCCAGCTCACCACCTTAATCTTCAAATAAATATGATAATAATAATAACAGTTATACTATCAAACAAGTCATGCACCAAAGCAATCCAATAATGACAAAATGCACAGAACATTCTGCTTTGCAGCATACAGCCTACAGAGCTTCACCAACCCTACATTCTGTACAAATTGTTATAGCACTTACATCCAGTACATTTCATACCACACGTTTCAGGTACTTTTGCTCCACTAAGTACAATTTTGTCCCACATGTCTGCATGTCCTTACTCAGATTCTACATACTTTTAATTACACATACATAAATCATTATTCATTTTAGAACCACCATAACTCAAAAATTAACTATTATTACATGTTCATAAACACTATATTCAGTTTGAATTATATTGAATTATTCATTCTGTTATTTATATATTTATACACACATAAATTCATGCATTTTTAATTTTCCTGTTAATTCATTATTTTAATAATGTCTCCAATGACAACCTTTGCAATTTTCATTTTGTTATTGGAAATTCTATTATCAACATTACAAATTCTAACGAGTTGCCAACCCATTCTCAGTGCCAAAATAATTGTTAAATGGACTGTAAATAATTATTAAATGATTTTTCTCTAGAACCTTCATTGCTTGTTAACCTATAATCATATGATTTTTTCTATGCACCCCGTACTTTGAACAGTCTTCACTTTATCATCAGCATCATTATCATCATACAGAAGCTATTATATGCTAATTTATTTAGCAGGAATATTATCCTGAGATTTGGTGACAACACATCTCCACAAATCTTTCTTAAGACTCTTGTAGAATACAAGTCGGTGCTTATGTACAAGTCAACAATACTTGCCTCAATTTGAATATACTTCAGCCTCTAAGGTAATAGTTTGGGCATTTATGCCAAGTATGTTAATTACCTCAGGAATAATTTTCATCCTTGTAATCCACAATATCTCTATTTCTCTGGATAAGTTGTGATATTCATCAATTTACTCAATTTCCTTGCTATACATTTTTCCTATCATATGGAATTGTGAAGACACTGATCTCACTCTGTTCTTTCACTTTTTCATGATCTGAGTTGTACGATCAGTTTAGAAATTCTATAAAAACTTATAATTTCTATTCACTATGGAAATTCTTGGTTCAAATCACTTTTGTGTCACTTCAAATCCACAAGCTTGAACATCCTTATTCACTCCTTTACTGACAGTCATGTCTATGTCTATACTCTTATTGTGCTAGCTTACTACGCTCACTTAAGAGATAGGCAATACTTTAGTCCCACCTCTTCCACACATTTTGGATTTGTTGATTGAATTTTATGAACCTTTATCATTATTATTATCATCATCATTATCATTATCAGTAGTAGTAGTACGAGGACGAGATGACGACGACTGTGAGCTGGCAGAATCATTAGCATGCTGGACAGAATGTTGAGCAGCGTCTCTTCCAGCTTTATAGTCTAAGTTCTAAAGCTGCCAAAGTCAACCTTGCCTTTCATCTTTTCATGGTCAATGAAATGTGTACCAGTTGAGTACTTGAGACAATGTAATCAACTATCCCCCTCTCACCATAATTTCAAGCCTCATGCCCATAGTAGAAAGAATTATTATTATCATTATTGTACTTTATGCATACTGGCCTGTACATACATATATATGTGTGGTTGTGTGTTTGTACATGTGTATGAAGATATGTAAATATGTACACAAACACACAGTTGTTGCTTACCACCAGATCAACTCACATGAAGCAGAAATTTTTATGGTCACAGCTTATAGGATTTCAGCATAGTTCTCTTCAGTAAGAGCTGATCTGAGTGTAAGCAACAACTGTTTCCAAGCAACTGATTTGGAGGGAAAAACAACAAAAGGCGTGTCATACTAGTAAGAACTTTTAATTGATGTGAAATTATCAACACCTTCTATCTCACTCTAAGTACACACATACAGTTATATAAAAATTAACAACACACACACATTCACGGACAGATACACATACTACCATAGATATTTAAACAAATACACCTGATGCTCATATATTATAGCTAGATACATGAACACATAAATACATGTCTGCGCATGTGTGTGTGTGTGTATATGTGTGTGCAGGTATATAGACACATACTCACATGCTCAATTTTTGGTTTATATGCTTCTCAGTTTCTGAGTACAAATAATCATGCATGTGTATTTAGATTTATATGTATATACTGCATGTAGATAGGGAAATACATTGTGAAGTGTTTTATATAATGCAGTGAGAATGCTTATCAGTGAATAAAGAGGAATAAGCTACACTTAAGATTTCTGTGTCTGTATTATTTCAAAAAGCATGAATGTTGTGCCAGAAGTAAAACTTAGTGATTGAAAAATGTTGATCTATAAAATAAGTACCAAGAGGGAATAAACACTGAGACTAATGTAATCAACTAAACCCTGAAACCAGTATGAGAATAAAACATATATAAAATAAATATAATACACATGCTCATACATATGTATCATCAACATCATAATTATTGTTTGAACATCGACATTTCCATGCTTGCATGGATGAGATGGAATTCAGTGAAGCAGATTTTCTCTAGTTAGATGCTTTTCCTGTTGTCAATCCTCACTTGCTTGCAAGCAAGGTAACATTTCTCTATTATCAAACATGCTTCCACAGTATACATATATATATATATATATATATATATATATATATATATATTATTTTGTTTAAAAGAGTTCCAACACTGTCTGTTTTTTATGTTTTATTTATATTCCTGCAGAACCAATGTGGGATATAGAATATGGAATATACAATATATAATATAATATACAATATATAATATAAAATAAAATAAAATAAATAAAAATAAATATGGATGGCACCACGAAATAAAGTATTGAATGTAGATGAAATATTGAGTGTTCAATATAAAGGATCAAATATATAAATATATAAAGATAAATATATCATTATAAATATATAATGATAATGTATATCATTATCATCATCGCTTAACGTCCGTTTTCCATGCTGGCATGGGATGGACAGTTTGACTGAGGACTGGCAAGCCAGTCCTGAAAGGATGAAAGACAAAGTCAACCCCGGCGGAATTTGAACTGAAGCAAAACAAATGTTAAATGATGTTGATTATATATATATATACATATGTATATATATATATATATATATATATATATATATATATATACACACACACACACACACACACACACACACACACACACACACACACACACACACACACACATGGCAGCTTGGTAATTTGCTTTGCAACCATCTGGCTTTGGGTTCAGTCCCTTTATGTGGCACTTTGGACAAGTGTCTTTTATTGCTCTAGTTTGACTAACACTTTGTGAGTGAATTAGGTAGGCAGAAACTGTAATAAGTCCATTGTGTGTGCATGTGTACTTGACTGGTCTCCATTTCAGCAAAGCAGTGCTGATGTTGATATTACTACAGATCACTCAGTGCATTATTTACATTATTTACATTTGAATAAAACTAATAAAAAAATCTAGTAAAAAAATTAACAAAATTTTTTTATTAGTTTTTATTAGCTTTATTCAATAAATTTATAACGTATATACTGGTTTTTACTAAATAATCTTTTTAAATAATATTAACTTATGTTTGACAAAAAAAATGGTACTTTATACTTGTATAGATAGGGGTAAATTTTACACTAAATTATTAATTCCCATAATGTTTATATAGAGGGTTTCCTTAGGTTTAGCATTTTCTATATATATCGGTAATGTAATTTTATGTGTTTAATTTAATGCATATATATATGTTTGTATATATATATATATATATATATATATATATATATGTACTAGGCACATTCCATCAGTAATTACTCAGGTTAGGTAGTTGGTGGCATTAATGTAGTAAAACTCAAAAAATAAGCGAAACACAGGTGCGTGATGGAGTTGGAGGCAGATTTACTTCTGCCTTTACAGCGTGTAAAGAAAACGTTGTTGCAGGAATGTATGCAGCACATGTACTACAGCATTACTATGTGTAGCTTTAATACTGAGATTGAAAGGCAGGGGCGAATTATGCCTACCTAATCTACAAAAAAACATAATATTTTGCATTTTATGCAAAGTAATCAGAGTAACCTTCATAATTTTATTGAATTAGGTGCATATTTTTCCAGAACAGGAGAATGTTACGATTTTTTTTTTTATCAGGGTATGCACTGCCTACCTTCCTACCCAGGTGGCATGTCCTTGATAAATATATATATATATATATATATATATATATATATATACATATATTTTATATGTGTATGTTACTTAAGTTTCAAGTGAAATTACTACAAATAAGGAAACAGAAAAATTTGATAAGAATCCTTCTATATAGACAATATCTTCATCATCACTTTTGACCTAGATAAAAACTCTCTTTGCTGAGTGTACTGTGAACTAGATGTTTGAGCAACTTTTATTGTGAGTAACAATAAATTTGGAAATTTTCTCAATAATATCACTTTTTCTTTTAATAAATTGTTTCTCTGTAACATCTTTTATTCTGGAGTGTCTTATATATATATATATATATAGTCTTCCTAAAAAACTAAATATTTTGAAAGAGAGATTTTTTTCTGCTACTTATGCACCCACCTTAGTTGCTTAATTTGAAGACATTATACAGTAGAAAAATTTGAACCTGACAGTCCAAAGGTGAAAATTAGAGTTTTTCGTACTTCCTAGATATGTCCAGACATAGAAAGAAGTTGAAAACTAAATAGAATAGTTGATAGTTGTAATAAACACAGAAGTTTTGTGTTAGCCTATTAAGATTATGCAGGTTGGATTTTGTCCAATAAATTTGATGTATATAAAACATTAAATGAATTTGGGAACAGCCTTATACAAAAGATCTAAAGTGAGATTTGCCAAGAATGAGGAGTCAGTGAAGATTAAATTATCATTTGGTCTTGGTTCAGATCTAAAATCTTCATCAAGCAGTATTTACAGTTATCATGTTTGAGTAAATTCATTGTGAGCAACAAACAAAAGAATGGACTCTAGTAGCAGAAGAGTTATAATGACAGTGATAGAAACATGAATCACTTTTTTGTTGGTTTTAATAAAGAATCTCTGCAAGTTGATAAAAGAGAAGTAAACTACATTGTATTATTTCTTTCATAAAGCTTTGGTTTATCTAGAACCATTTTCTTATTTGATAATCTTAATTATTTAATGCTTCTTCTTCCTATGTTCCTTCAAAACACATATGATGGTTACATAGCATCTCTCCACGTCTCACAGTTCTTTGCATTTTTATTGTTGTTTGCAAGGTCTTTTGAACTGCAAGTGTTAGCTTATTTATATCTGACTGTTTCTTACACAAGGAGCTAATATTTTAACTGACTGATACCAAGTAGCATCCAACAAAAGTTATTTGTCTGGTAAGCAAACTCACATCTACATTCAATAAAATTAAAACATTATAAAGTACTAGGGACACACAAATCAAAGTTTCAACCAAGATTCAGTCTCCTAATCAGAATGTTTGCTTCAATGTCCCAGACATCTAAAGAGAGGGGTTTAGATTCTCAATGCCTACAAGTATTTTGATAAAGGTCCTCAGAAGAAAATCATTCATCTATTTTTAGTAATTCTCATTTGTCTATCTGATTCATTCTTCACTGCATCACCACTTATAACAATCTTTATTTCTTGAGCAAACATAACAGCCCTCCAATTGGTCCTGGGCCTGCTAGAAAATATTGTGTAATATTACATATATGCATATATATATATATATATATATATATATATATATAGGAAGGGCATCCAGCTGTAGAAACTCTGCCAAATTAGATTGGAGCCTGGTGTTGCCATCCGGTTTCACCAGTCCTCAGTCAAATCGTCCAACCCATGCTAGCATGGAAAGCGGACGTTAAACGATGATGATGATGATGATATAGTACATACCATTGTAGTTAAAAATTATAATCATTATGGTAAACTTTGAATTTAAAGAAGATAAAATAAAACAAAAACATCAAAATAGAAAGCTGTAATCCTAATACATCCTAATATTTCAAAAAAGTAAGGGCACAATTTATCATGTGATTAAAAATACACCGTCTAAAAACAAACATTAAAGAAAAAAACCAGAAGAGATGTTCATGGCTGGTTTGACTTTAATCATAAGTCTGTAGAAGTAAAACTGACCTGTGGTTAAACAATAGTGTTTATTACCAATAACCATGGCACTTCTCATCATTATAAACACCATCATCATTAAATGCATGTACTTTCTTGCCCTCATTACCGTGCTGGCCTTCTCTCTATACAGAATTCCTTGAGAACTACATTTGTCCTCAAACATTAGAATATAACATATTAAATAAGTCATTAACAGTTTTATTTCCATTAAGATTACTTGTTTTTTTATGTTTCATCATTGATATTTGCATCTGATAAGTTTTGTACTCTTTATAACTGAAATTATTTATCACTGAACTTATTGCTAATTATTTTTGATGTCTAATTTTTCATATATGACATATTCATATTGCATATTGATTGCTATATCTTCTGAATCTATAATACATCTTAAATTAATTGTGAAAATTGCTCCCAACCCTATAAAGTTAGCCTCTAATCTTTCAAGTTTACATTTAATGTAATTATAAATTTTCCATTTAAATTATTGTAACCATACATAACAATGCTGGTTGTACCAAAGATCATGCCCCAGCATCTTCATAAACATATAACTGAAACCTACACAAAAGCCTTCTCTTGAAAGTACCATAGCCTATCCCCTCTCCAGTTATTTGTTTCAAATTTTGGCACAAGACCAGTTGAGGAGGAGATAATCGACTGGTACTTTATTCTTTGACCTTGAAAGGATGAAAGGCAAAGTTGACTTTGACAGTATTTGAACTCAGAATGTAAAGTGCCAGAAGAAATGCCACTAAGTATTTTGTACAGTGTGATAATGATTCAGCCAGTTCACTGCCTTAATCCCCTTTAAAATTATTTTGTTGTAATAATTGAAATACTTCCTCCTTTTTACTATCACTTTCTCAATATTCTATACAGTTTTTTTTTTTTCTTACTTTACAACAGCTCCAAGCAATTACTAATGTCATTAATTAGGCAGTTGGATACAAAAGCAATTTCTGTCAAAGAGCCACATAAGCCAGTCTTCTGTTATTATTCCATTCATATCTAAAATCCTTTATCGGAATGAATATAAATCAGTCCAAGTACTTGACTGTTACTTTATCGACAAAATTGACCTCATTGGGATTTTGAATTCAGAACATAAAGAGACATAATTAATGCCAACGGGAATTTTGCTTGATACTCAAATGATTCTGCTTGTCCAACATTGAATTGGCTCCATTTTGTGACTGGAACTTAGTTTATTAATTCTGTTAAGCAAGGAGTCACAGTTCGAGCTGGTTACACCAGTGTCTGATTTTGGAACAAAGAGAATCCCAAATTTAAACTCAATGTTCCACATGCTTGAATATCTTTAACCCATAAAAGAAAATTTCAGCCTCCTATTTTGCTATTCCATGTTGATATGCACAGTTTATATGTACAACTTATTTTTCCATTCTGATTCAGCATTAAATGAGGGGTGGGGGTGGATGACAATATATTGAAAATATAGCAATATTATTTCAAACAATTTTGATTTACTTATCTCATATAAAGATTTTTGTTATTCTTGAGGAATTCTTGAGACTCTTTGGAGCCTCATTGTTGTAATAAAAGAAATGTATAACTGGCTGCTGCCAGTAGGATGCTAATTGCTACATGAAACAGCCTCTGGAGAGATCTATATAACCAAGTTATTGTAGCCAATAACAATTATTGCTTTCTTTCTATAATGTTCTGATACAGCTCACAATGTATTTCTCAAAATGAACCACTTGTATCAGTAATGATTACAGCTTTGTATTTTGATGTTTTTGTTTTATTTTATCTTCTTTAAATTCATGGTTAACCATAATGATTGTAATTTTTAACTACAATAGTATGTACTATATATATATATATATATATATATATATATATATATATATATATATATATATATATGTGTGTGTGTGCATATATGTATATATATCACACAATAGGAGAAAAAACAATCTAGTTACATGTCTTCAGTTTTTTTTTTTTTTTACTTTTTTTAATGTTATAAGAGTTGTTTAGTCTAACAAGTTTCTTCACAAAGGAATGCAGTCACTTTCAAGTGATGGGCGTCCAGTAAAATGGCTGTTGAGTCAAGTACTTCAAACTGAATAGATCTTAATGTAATCTCCATTTCTTTTTATAAGCATCATTTATTACAGAGTGGCAGTAACCATAGCAACGATACGTATGCATAAAAATAAGAAAAATATAATAGAATGATAATGTAATTGCATGAAAAGAAATCAAATTAAATTATATATACTCAATATTTAAATTAAATAATAGAAATCTATTTATGTAAATATCGATTTACTTCTTAAGCATAGGGACAGAAATGAAATTTATTAGGAAAAGTGTGAGATTATATAATGTTCATTCATCCCTGTCTCAAGACTACTAATAATGTACATAGAGTATATTAGTTCACCCAGAGACCCACACAAGAAACTGTCTTAGATTGCTATTCATTACATACCTGTTTTTATAATTGATGTAAATCTTAATAAATGTTGCATGTAATTGGGAAAAATAAATTTGAAACACTTATTGTCATAATTTTTTCCATAGGATTGGGGGTTGATTTGTTGAATTAGCAAGGTTTCAGACAAGGTACCTTATACTATTTGGTTACCAACCTTTACATTCTATGCTCAAATCTTGTAGAGATCAGCTTTGTTTCTCAACCTTCAGTAGGTGATCAGAATAAAGTATCAGTCAAATACAGAGTTAATTCAACACTTTAGCATTCAGATTACTCTGTCAAATGAACTCCTTATCTATTCATATTACTTTGAATTGATCATGTATTGTCTCATAGCTTTGGAATTTCAATGATGAAATTGCTTATTTTCAAATGATGTTGTAGGTTAAGATCAGATATGTCCAGTTTGAGCATAAAACAGGTAGAATATTTTGGGCCAGATATCGCCAGTTCAAATGCTAAAGGGTTAATCAACTTCTCTTTTTCCTAAAATTTGTTACCTTTGCAATGATATTTCAATATGAATATCAGTTTTTTGGAAACCATCATTGTTTTTTTTGTTGTAGGTGGGGGTTATTTGTTTCATTTATTTATTTGGTACCAAAGTACTAGAAATGTCTATGTGTTTTCTTTTTAGTATCATCAGTAGATGTCCTTCATCCTGTTTAGCTCCAGTCCATAACCCCTGAGTGTCTTTAGGAGTCCACTTTGTTGCAAGCATTCAGATTAGATCTTCAGTCTGGTTGTTAATTCCTTCTTTTCTCCCACCAGAACCACAGATTCAGATAAAAAGTTCATCAGCACTGCCTTTCCTGTTCCAACAAAATCATTCAAAGAGCAGAAAAATGCAGTCACCTTAATTTTGCTTAAGTAGTAGTGAATCAATTGTTAAGTAAATATAGAGAAACGTACATATGTTAACACAAAGAAAAAGTTTTTTTTCTTCCTGCCCATTTTATTCTACTTTCTCTAATAAGTACATCATGTATTAAATATGTCGACATTTACTTAGCCACTATTTATCATACAGATTGTGTTTCAGTAATATCTAATTTCTAAACAATTCTATCTTGCAACACCAACAAATATACATATTTTTATTGACTAACTGTTGCTAATGCAGAGCAGCACCAGTTTTTTCAGAAGCTGGATTTTTAGCTACATTTCAGTTTATTTACTTAATGATTCATTTACTGCTGCTTGGCAAGCTATTGTGGCATGACTGCTCTTCTGCTGAGAATACTCAAAAAAGTAGGATTACATCCACATTCTCTCTCTTTCTCTAACCCTTTTTTACCAGGAGAAAATGAATACATGTTACACATCAACAAATATTATTTTCTCTCAACATGTTTCATTTACTTTATCCATACATTAAATATACTGACACCTATTTATCTACTACTTATCATATGGATGACATCTCAGAATTATATACTTTCCAAACAATTCTCTTTGAATAGCCTTCTTAATGATGACCACTCAGGTGTAAAGCTAAAGAGGTTGTTTCACAAAGACTTTTACATAAAAGCTAGATCCACTTAAAGAAGTAAAGGAAGGAAGTAAGGGAACACAAAAGTGTTTCTCTACTTCTATAGCTCTTCTCAACCCTGCAACTTAACTTGTTATCCTGTTATTCATACCTCTTAGAAATTACTGTTCTCTTTGATATATGGCAGCACTGCACAATAACAGCTAATTCTTTTCCACTATTATTACTTTAAGTGACCCTGTAAAGTAAACTTTTGGTCCACATTTCTTGCACACACACACACACACACACACACGCACTCTCTCTCTCTCTCTCTCTCCATCTCTTTCTCTCTCTCTCTCTCTTTCTCTCTCTCTCTCTCTCTCTCTTTCTCTCTCTCTCCGTATCTATCTATCTATCTATATATATATATATATAAAATCAAATGGAAATTGTGGTTGTGATACCTGTGCCGGTGGCACGTAAAAAGCACCAGCCAATCATGGCTGTTGCCAGCCTCCTCCGGCCCCTGTGCCAGTGGCACGTAAAAACCACTCACTACACTCACAGAGTGGTTGGTGTAAGGAAGGGCATTCAGCTGTAGAAACACTGCCAGATCAGACTGGAGCCTGGTGCAGCCTCCTGGCTTCCCAGACCCCAGTCAAACCATCCAACCCATGCTAGCATAGAAAACGGACGTTAAATGATGATGATGATGATGATGATGATGATATATATATATATATATCATCAGAAATTCATAAATCTGAAGAAGCATGCTCTAATTTATAGAACAGTAAAGTATATAGATAAAAATAGATGAGACTGATCAATGGGATTACTCAGGGTTTCACATCCATAAAGCTCTTCAGACCCTAAATCCATTGGCTGGCCATGTCTGTGTGTGCGTGTGTGTGTGTGTGTGTGTGTGTGTACAACAGACTTCTTTCCATTCACAAGGCTTAGAACAGCCCAGGACTATAGTAGAAGACATTTACTCAAGCGGTTACAGCCATGCCTGTGCCTATATATATATATATATATATATATATATATATATATATATATATATATAATTATGTGTATTTCTTCTATCTTAATGAATAAAAATTCTTCTGATAGAATAAATGGGTTAATAGAAACCAATGTAGCAAAGAACACAAAATAACTGTGGTTTAGTTCCTGTTTTTAAGGCAGGAACTCCTTGAAATTTTGGGTATTTGAGTATATTTAAGAATTTAAGGATTGGAGAAAACGCATGTTATAATTGCATACTTTATTCCTAGATATGTTTCAAAGGATTACAACCTGTGTGATCCATGCAATTATAACCTGCGTTTTCTCCAATCCTTAAATTCTTATATATATATATATATATATATATATATATATATATACCATCATCATTATCATTTATTTTTTGTGTTGGCTTGGGTTGGATGATTTGACAGGAGCTAACAAGTCAGAAAACTGTACCAGGCTCTGTTGGCTGCTTTGGCATGGTTGGATGCCCTTTGTAATGCCAATATATATATATATATATCATCATCACCATTTATATTTGCTTTCTCAGATTTATGGGTTTCCTGGGTGTATACATGTATAATTATAATGACAGTCATCATCATTTTAATATCTACTTTTCCATGCTTGCATAAGACAGACACAATTCTTTGTGGCAGATTTTATAATACTCACCTGTTTTCCAACAAAGTAATATTTCCCCAAAACTGGACACATTTACATGGAAGATTGGAAATGATGGACACTGCTTGTATAACAGTGATGCTTGCTTACGACTATCAAGACAAAGGGACACAGACGCACACACACACATACAAATGTTTATACATAGGTGTATGTATGTATATATATGTACATACAGACGGACAGATAGATAAAGGGACAGGCATGGCTGTGTGGTAAGAACACAGTTCTGGATTCAGTCCTGCTGCATGGCACCTTGGGAAGTTATCTTCTACTATAGCCCTAGCCTGACCAAAGCCTTGTGAGAGAATTTGGTTGGCAGAAACTGAAATAAGCCCATTGTATGTATTTGTATATATATTTGTGTATGTGTGTGTGTGTTATTGTCTTCTTGCCTTGACATCACATGACGGCTGTAAACAAGTATCATTTTTATGCAAGAGAAGTCCTTTGTTTCCAATCTTTTGTGAAAAACATGTCTACCTGGAAACAGGTGGAGTTTGGTGACAAGGAGAGCATCCAGCTATAGAAAATCTGTTTCAATAAATTCCATATGTCTCATGCCAGCATGGAAAAGTGAATGTTAAATGATGATGATTGGTGATATAATATTGTTTGTCATTTTACCTTTATATTTCTTTGAGTGTTTACTTTTACAAATAGTTACCATTCCTGCCACTAATTATTCGAGTGTGATGTGAGCAACTTGTTTGTAACAGCTGCTTTTAACTAATTAATTGGATCATAACACTCTTGTCGTTCAAGTGTGTTTGAGTGGTAGAAACCTTAACCTCTCTTAAATATCTTTAAGCATTTTCTGGTGGGTGAGGAGTAGGGAGACCTATTTTTATTGATTGTGGTTGTTGTTCTTTAGCACCAGATCAGTTCTGGCAAAGCAGATCTATGATCAAAAGCATTCTAGTCATGGCCTCCCCATCGTTCTTTCAGGTGTTACATATTGAGAACTATGAGGGGGTGCTGAAAAGTTCCTGGCTTTGAGTAAAAGAAAATGCAGGAAGATCAGTTAATTATGATTTTACTCGACATAATCCCCTCTCAGTTTCACACACTTATTGCAGCAGTCCTTCAGTTTTTCTAAGCCCTGGAAAAGAACTCAAAAAGTTGAGCCTCCAACCAGGCCTTTCACAATACCATTAAAGCCAGGAACTTTTCAGTCCCTCATATATTATTTAATGTAACCTTCTCTTTTTAAAAAGCAGGAGTATAATTTAAAGGAAATTTGACTGCTATGTCTAGCAGGTCGAGCTACCATGCAGGGTTTCCCTATTGCTGGTTCATTCTTTTTATGGATCTTCTAGGCTGCAAGCTACAATGTTTTAACTTCATTTTATTCTACCTCCAGCTCAGCTCACTTGAAACAACCATCTCACTTTCCCTCAGCACCCTCTACATTGTCTCGCCATTTATGCCTCTGCACTAGATTTTTTATCCAATCCTTCTTAGGACTTCATTTTTCTGGAATTTTCTCCCAATTTACATTTTGCCTACAGATGTTGGCTTATAGATGTTTAAGCCAAACACCATCTGCATCAATCACAGCATATGCAAAGTACTATGGTTATAGCTACTTCTTTCTGACTAAGCTATAATGTATCATGTCAAATACACTCACATCCAGCTGACCAATTTCTTCCATGCTTCCTTGTCCTCCTTCGTCTCTAAAAGTCAGTTCTTTTTTTGTCAAGGTTTATGTCTCTAACAATTATTGCACATATATTTGATAAGATCTACCTCTTCTTCTTCTACAATATTATAATTCCCAATATAATAGTTGATTTACAACTTCATCTTGTCATTGCCAGAAGTGTCCTACAAACTTAAGTATGTATTGTTTGATGGGTTTTTTTAATAATAGTACATTTTTGTATAATACACTGTTCAATAAATGTTGTGCCAAGAACATTGTGATATAAACAAGACAAAAACAAAACAAAAAAATTACAAATCATCTCATTGCTCCTTTGCCATTTTCTGAATCTTGCATGTTTTGTACACAGTGATAAAAGAAGTTCTTATCAAGTGTAGTATTTATGATAAATGAAAGAACTACTTACACTGGTGATACCACTGACCAATAATAAAACTAGCAAAAGTCACTTACAGCAAGGAATAATAAAAAAAAAATAGGTTCTGATTTAAAAGAACACTGTAACAATGATGTCATTGTTATGCAAATCATGTTAGCATTGCATATAAGTTGACCAAAACTATTTAAGAACAGCAAGTAATGACAGCTCGACTTCTTGAGTAGTGCAGTATGACACAACACAACATCAAGTAAATAGAAGTGATATAAATAAGATTCTATCAGAACCGAGCCATATTCCATAAACCCAAGAATATAATAAAATGGGCTGAAGGAAATAAGTCACACGGACCTATAACAGAAATTTAGATGAGTAATTTAAGGGATTATTTATCGTTTCCTTTTCCTCTAAGAGATATCCGATAACTTATTTCTCAAAATTCATGCTATTGGCTTATTTGAATTATTTCCTTAACTCATTCTATCTTTTAATTATACAAATTACAGTTATATGGTTTTTTTATGCAATGGCCAAAATCTTTGATTTTCTACTTTAGTCAGTTAATAGATTTGAAGTAGCTTATACTTTACTTATAAGACTCAATATGGCTAAAACATACCTGTAGCTGTTACTTTACATGCTAACAGAAACTGGATTTTCTTCCAAATTTATAAATTATCTTTGTGAAATTAATTTTTTCATGAGAGTTGCTAACCACTACTCAGGAGGAAAGCGACACTTTTTGTTATTAAAAAGGAAATTTCAATTCTTTTTTGTATGTGTCATTTTGTATCTCACAACAATTTATTTATCAGGCTTTTCATAATATTGCAAGGCACTTGATTTTGTATCCTTCAGGATTTTAAGGGTTTTTAAAAATCTTTTATCTAGCTGGATGGGATTAGTAATCAGGAGTCCTGAGAAAATTCCATTTGACAGATTTGCATTTTATCAGCTAAAATGTTTCACTCACTGATCCATTTAATACTAAAGAAATCAAGATTAAGAAACAGTCATAAGGTCACCTTGTATTTCGTCAAAGGTTTGAGGCTTTTAACTAATTTGGCCTGTCTTAAACTATATCATCATCATCATCGTTTAACGTCCGCTTTCCATGCTAGCATGGGTTGGACGATTTGACTGAGGACTGGTGAAACCGGATGGCAACACCAGGCTCCAGTCTGATTTGGCAGAGTTTCTACAGCTGGATGCCCTTCCTAACGCCAACCACTCAGAGAGTGTAGTGGGTGCTTTTACGTGTCACCCGCACGAAAACGGCCACGCTCGAAATGGTGTCTTTTATGTGCCACCCGCACAAGCCAGTCCAGGGGCACTGGCAACGATCTCGCTCGAAAATCCTACAGGAGCCAGTCAGGCGGTACTGGCAACGGCCACGCTCAAAGTGGTGCATCTCATGTGCCACCCGCACAAGAACCAGTCCAGGGGCACTGGCAACGATCTTACTTGGCTTGCCGGGTCTTCTCACGCACAGCCCATTTCCAAAGGTCTCGGTCCGTAGTCATCGCCTCGGTGAGGCCCAATGTACGAAGGTCTTGCCTCACCACCTCAGCCCAGGTCTTCCTGGGCCTACCTCTTCCACGGGTTCCCTCAACTGTTAGGGTGTGGCACTTTTTCACGCAGCTATCCTCCTCCATTCTCACCACATGTCCATACCAGCGCAATCGTCTCTCTTGCACGCCACAACTGATGCTTCTAATGTTCAGCTTTTCTCTCAAGATACTTACACTCTGACGGGTATTCACATTGACATTACACATCCAACGGAGCATACTGGCTTCATTCCTTGCGAGCTTACGTATGTCCTCAGCAGTTACAGCCCATGTTTCACTGCCATGTAGCATGGTTGTTCGTACGCATGCGTCATACAGTCTGCCTTTTACTCTGAGTGAGAGTCCCTTTGTCGCCAGCAGGGGTAAGAGCTCTCTAAACTTTGCCCAGGCTATTCTTATTCTAGCAGCTACACTTTCAGCGCACCCACCCCCACTACTAACTTGGTCGCCCAGATAGCGGAAGCTATCGACTACCTCTAGTTTTTCACCCTGGAATGAGATAGAAGTTGTTTCCTGTTTGTTTGCAGTCTTTATTGCACCTGAACATCTGCCACAAACAAAAACTAACTTGCTAGTTAACCTGCCTTTGATGTTGCTGCACCTCTTATGTGTCCATAGCTTGCACCGGGTACATCTTATAGAGTTACTACCTACTCCTTTTCTACATACTGAGCAGGGCCATCTACCTGAAGGGGTTTGTGTTTTATCTACCTTCCTACTTATTAGGATTTTGGTTTTAGCTAGGTTGACTCTAAGGCCCTTCAATTCTAGACCTTGCTTCCACACCTGAAACTTCTCCTCTAGTTCTGATAGTGACTCCGCAATTAGGGCAAGGTCATCAGCATAGAGGAGCTCCCAGGGGCAACCTGTCTTGAACTCCTCTGTGATTGCCTGGAGGACTATGGTAAATAATAGGGGGCTGAGGACGGAACCTTGGTGGACCCCTACCTCTACCCGGAATTCATTGCTGTACTCATTTCCAACCCTCACCTTACTGGCCGCATCTCTGTACATGGCTCGCACAGCTCTCACTAGCCATTCTTCTATCCCAAGTTTCCTCATTGACCACCAGATAAGGGATCGGGGGACCCTGTCAAAGGCTTTCTCCATGTCAACGAAAGCCAGGTACAGAGGTTTATCCTTGGCTAGGTATTTCTCTTGCAACTGTCTCACTAGAAATAAGGCATCAGTAGTGCTTTTACCTGGCACGAACCCAAACTGCATCTCATCTAAATTGATTCGCTCCCTAATTAGTTGGGCTATGACCCTCTCTGTAACTTTCATAACCTGATCTAACAGCTTGATGCCTCTGTAATTATTTGTATCTAAAGCGTCCCCTTTACCTTTGTAGCAGTTGACTATGATGCTGCTACACCAGTCATAGGGTATGACTCCTTCGTGTATCACCTGGTTCGTAATACGGGTGACTAGGCTATAGCCAACACTGCCAGATATTTTGAGCATCTCTGCAGTGATTCCTGATGGGCCGGGGGCTTTCCCGGTCTTCATACTCTTAATTGCTTTATCTACCCTGGTACTATCAACTCGGATAGCTGGTCCCTCTATTGGGTCGACATAAGGCAGGCTCTCTTTCTCCCATTCATTCTCTTTATTAAGCAATCTATCGTAGTGGCATCTCCAGACCTCTTTCTTTGCATCCTCATTTAATGCAAGCGTACCATCATCCATGCGAACACATTTCTCTCCTACAACATCACTATTCTCTCTCCTACACTGTCTTGCAACCCGAAATACCTCGAGTCTTTGGTCCTCACGGCGCAGAACATTGGCAAATCTTTCCTTATCTGCTTCCCCTCTGGCTAAATAAACCTGTCGCCTAGCCTCCCTTCTGGCACATTGGTACAATTCCCTGCTACCACCGTTCTTCCAGTCCTTCCAAGCTTGTTTCTTTTGTCTAATAGCCCTGTCTACCTCCTTGTTCCACCACCACGTTACTCTGGGTTGGGAGGGGACCTTACACCACCCACAAATCTGGTCGGTGGCTTTCAACAGGTTGTCCCGCAGAAATCTCCAATTGTCTTCCACGTTGTATGATGCTATATCCCCTTCTATTTCGTTAAATGCTTCAAGTAACTTGTCTCTAAGTCTCTGTCCGTTTGCAGGGTCTTTAAGCTTCCACACCCTTCTTCTCCAAGCCTGTCTAATTCTGGGCACCCATTTTGCCTTGATCCCAAAGTCGCTAACTACTAATCTATGTTGTGGGGTACATTCTTCGCCAGGGTAGGTTTTGGCATTTATAAGCCGCCCTCTTTCCCTATTTCTGGCGAGGATGTAGTCGATTTGGCTAGAGTGTCTGCCGGAGCGGTAGGTGACTAGGTGACTGGCAGGTTTCCTGAAGTTGGTATTGCAGACCATAAGATTGGTTGCATCACAGAACTCCAGCAGTCTGGTTCCCTCCTCGTTGCGGGAACCGAAGCCATAGCCTCCATGTATGCCATGGAAGCCCCCAGCACGACGTCCGACATGACCGTTGAAGTCTCCAGCCACAAAGAGAAGGTCCCTGTCACTCGTCGACGAGGTAGTTTGCAAGAGGGTGTCATAGAATTGGTCTTTCAGACCATCTGGTAGCCCAGGTTGAGGTGCATAGGCTGAGATGACAGTAGCTAATCTATGATGAAGCACTAGTCTGATCTTAAGTACTCTGTCACTTACTCTAACGACCTCGATTACCTTATCCACCCATTTCTCCGCTAGAAGTATTCCTACGCCCCCGACCCCGTCAGTGTTCCCTGCCCAGAAAATCTTGTACCTGTGTTCTTTGCCTGTGAGGAACCTTGCAGAACCTCCTCTCCATCTTACTTCCTGGATGCAGCACATATCTACGCATCTCCGTATAAGCTGTAAGGGCCCATGAAGGCCATGAGTTATCCCATTCCTACCTTCTTCCAGACCAAGCTAATAAAACGAGTAACTCTGAGAACAAAATTTTCTTAATCTATATAATATTGTTTAAGGGGAAATAAAATACTTCATCATAAAAGAATTTACAACTGTTGATTTCTTACCATCAATCCTCACTGCATATATACATATATAAACACACACACACACACACACACACACACACACATACATGTGTGTATATATTGTATGTTTTCATGTATTTGTGTGTCTGTGTATGTACTGTACTTAGAATTTGGAATTAGACTTTAAGAGTGATAGTTTTCTCACTGTAATGATTATGTTAATAAATAGCTTTCTTTCGATATGTCAAAACCTGAGGGTGTGCCAGCTTTGAGCTCTCAAAGGATTTCCGCTAATGGAAATTCTTAGAAGCATTAGTAATGAATGAAGTAAAATAAACAGATAAATAAGAAAAATCTATAAAGAATTTCTTAAAATAAACAAACAAAATGAATAAAAGAAATTACAAGTAAAAACAAAAAGCAAATGAAAATAAAATGCACTGAATGTGTAAAATGAATGTTGAAAATTTATAAATATTAACATTCATTAATTTTAACATTTTTCATTCTATTTTGTTATTTAGGATTGCAGATGTCTTCTCTCTACCCTCATCTTTGTGTTCCCCTTCTCTGTTCTTTAATCTTCATTTTCACCAACTTCGTCTTTTTTCTCCTACTTTCACTTTAGCTTGTATCATCTCCTGATTTCTTTCCATTGCAATTTTTTTCTTTTTCTCATTCTTTCTGTTCTGAATCTAACAGTTCTTTCTTTATGTCTGTCTTTACTAAAATGTTGTGAATTTATGTATCTTATCCATTTCTGTATTCACCAGTCTCTCATCTGCCACTACTGTCTCCTCCAAATCACATCCTTCAGTATTGACTCCTCTAAAATGCCTTCTCCAATATTACATTCTCCAACATTATCTCATACATTTCTGTCTTCAAACACCACATCTTCTAGTATTTTGTCCTCTGACATTACATGATCTAACTCTGTCCTCTATCATCATATTCTCAAATACTGTGATCCTTCAACATCACATCCTCCAGTATAATATCGTCCTGTTATATACCCTAACATCACATCTTCAGTAGTGTCTCTTTCAGCTTAACATCCTCCAGTACTGTGCCCTTCAGCATCGCATCCTCCAGCATTCTCACTTCCAATGTAATATCCTCCATATATATTCTTTAACATCACATCTTCCAATAGTGCCTCTTCTTTCTCTTAGCATCTTCCAATTCTATCTTCCAGTATCACTTTTGCCATGTATACTTCCTAATTCTATCCAACAACACATCCTACCTATATCTACTTTCCAAAACTCTCTCTCTCCCCTCCTACTTTCTTTTCCATTCTGTAAATTATTCCTCTTCCTTTCTAAGATCACTGGGCAGTATAATTATAGAGATACAAAACAATGGGATGGCCACAGTTGGGAAGCAGTAACTCTACTACATATTCTCCTCTTCTCTTTCTGTCTTTCTCTACTTTTCTTCTCTACATTAATTTCTATTCTGTTTCTTTTTTCTCTTTATTTTTCATCTTTTTGTGTTTTACTGTATCTCCTCTCCCTTCTTTGAATTATTCTCTTTTGTTATGCCCTCTTTCTTTCTCTGCACTCCTCTACTTTCTGTTTTCTACCCCCACATCTTTTACTTCTATTTCCTTCATAAAGGATACAATGTAAAATGTACAAAACATGTGAAAATAAGCTTTAACTAACTAAGAATTATAAAAAGTCCAAAGTAAATAGTGATATGCATTGCAAAAATCAGTTTACAAAATAGGATTCATTTGTATACCACATGGCGATAAAGGAGCCTAAATACAGTTGCTTTACCTGTAATAAACAGCAGCTAAATTTTCTTGAAACCACATAGTACCATTTTTAGAAAATGGAAAGCATTGGATAGTGTTGTCTTTGGTATACTTTCTGGTAAAAGATAATAGGATGGTACAATGTAGAACACTTTAATCATATCTGTTTGATTTCAAAGCTGACTTGGGGCTAAACAACATCTACAACAACAATTTGTATACCACAAGAAAAAGAAAATTAAGGAGAATAGAGAAGAAAAGCATTCTGATGTTTCGAGGAATGGCTTAAGGGTTCTGTTTACAGTTACCAGTCAATAACCTTCTCATTTCTTCTTAAAGAACAACAGCCTTGCTTGAAATGTTGGAATTCCTTTCTGCTCATAGACAGACAGGATAAACATCTATTTTTCAAGGTTGTATAATAATAATCAGATTAATGAATTCTGAAACATTTTTCTTTTGTTTTCTTTTTTTGTCATAATTATTCAAAAAGACGAGTATCCATCACCAACAAGAGACCATAATAAGGTTGAAACTGCATGGTCTGATGGTCTCAATAGCTGGGATGGTAGGCAGTTCTCTCCCCACTTGCAATATATATTGAGTGCAAGGTGCACTGTTAATCATCTGGGAGAGGCATCCTCCTGGGGTTAAAATAGCTATATCATCTGTTCTTAGAGAATACCTATGTTTAGATAGTAAATATTTAAAAAGAAACTACTGACAATTGAAACATCTAAATTAAGTCATTTACACACTAGCTTCTTGCAAAAGGACTCACACCTACTTTCTTAATCATTTGATTCAATTGTGCTCGAAGTAGCTATTATATAGAAAATAGGTCACTGGGGTTAATTGTTCAGAGTTGCCACTCATAAAAATATTAGTTAAGTTAATGTTAACACATTACGTAGTGAGTACTGAAAATCTAACTAGAAATACGTATGTAATGAGGAAAAAGATTTGCTTCAATAGTTAATACTACTTAATCACTTTGACAAATAAGGGAGACAACTCTGGTCATGTTCTGGTCTTATTAGACCTCCTCAGTGAAACACAGACCTCACCATCCTTGCTATAGGCATGAAATAATTCCTTTACTGACTACTTTTTGATTTCAGTTTTAGATTATTTAAAGATTTTCTGAAGCAGAACTAGCCAGAACTGAACAACTTTTATTCAAATAAATAATTTCTAGATTAAATGAAAAAATTAGGGAAACATAGATTAAATAAATAAATAAGAGACAAATAAATTAAGTTTACTTGTAAAATAATCAGTTTAAACTAAGTAAGCCTGTTAGTTGGCCAGTTGTATAAGATGAATCAAGTGAGACATTGGACAGGGTGAAGCACTTTCATGTTTTGTGGGAAGGGGTGTTTTCATCAAATATGGTTAGTGTTTATATTAAACTAGGACAGGCATTTGATCAAACAACTATTATAATTGGAGATGATATTTTTCCTACCACATCCTCTAGACTGGTTATTCACTGTTGACAAGTAATTATGACCCTACCTCAAAATGACTGCAGTATTATACTAACAGCTCATAGTTTTAATTCAATTACACTGCAAGTGTTATATTGTACATATTTGGATGATACACTTAATTTTATACATCTCTGTTCACTTAGCAATAGATAATTGACATCAAATAATCTGGTAAAGTTACCTCAGTTAGATTTATGCCATATCCAGCTTCAGATTTATTTCTTAACTTCTTAATGTCATGAAACTAGAACTAAGAACTATCCCAGAAAAGTTTGTTGCCTCCCAAGATAATTTGCATCATTACAGGGTCAACATAAACATATCAAAAAGTAGTTTATCAGAAAATAGATCACGCAATTGTAGTAGTTGGTAAAAATCCCTGTTAATGAGACAATATTATCTCGATGAAGGAGTTGGTGTGTTGTCTGAAGAAGCATCAATGCAATTAATTTGAATATCTCTTAAATATTCTTCAATCATGATTCTATGGTACTAGAATGTGTTTGCAACCAAGAATTATTATACATCAAAGTGAAGGTGAAAAATTTATGAAGAGCCAATATTTGTTTGAAGAAATGTAGTTTGATCATCCAAGTCATGGAATAAGTTGTGGGCTCTGAGAGGCAATTTCGATGCTTCAAAATAACTAGTTTGGACACCACTTAAGAAGACTACTGACATCATTACCAGATGGAAGAGAATGTGATGGTTAAAAGAAGTATTTCAGTACTTCCTGCAGCAGTCTCCTTTCAGAGTCAGTTGGATAAAGAAGAATGATAATAGACAGCAATGATTGTTAGTTTGTAAATTGTATTATCTATGTTTCTATTCTTGTTATTGTTCAAAGAATTTTGTCTACACTATAACTGGATTTTTTGTTTTTTGTTTTGATAATGTTAAAAACACTATCAAGTTTATTGAATGAAAAGACTAAAATGGAAAATAGGAATAATATGTAAACTTGGTATATATTAGTCTTTATTTTTAAAAATAGAATGAATTTCATATATATGCTTGAATTCAGACATAGTTTATGAAAAAAGAATTCAATTTGTTTTTATAAATAACATTTTTATTTGCTTTTGAGTGAAATATTTTCAAAAACTTGCATGGTTCAGATATTGTGAATCAAAATAACTAATGCTAAAATGTTATTCAGAAATATTTTAAGCCTCGTAAGCATAAATTATTAAGAGGAGACTTTCAATGAGTGGATGATTCAAACAGTTCATAGATATTTCATATTCAAAATTTTCCTAAAACCATTAAGCAGATATTTAATCAATTTTCTATAATTGATTCATGGGTAACTATTCAAAGATCCTTTAAAATATGCATACAAAATTTTGCTGTTTTGAATAAAATTAACCAGCGACAAAAGTGATAGTTTTTGAGTAGCCCCAGATCAGCCTTCACTGAATTGATCTGTGAGTAAAACCATTCCTTCATGACCATTTCATTTATTCATTTATTTATTTGTTTATTTATTTTGCATTGAGACCATTCTGTATTTAAGACTGCATCATCTAAGTTCTTTTTAAAGATTATAGGGTGTGATTCGAGTGAAGTTTTGGCTATTATTGCTAATAAGCTAAGTGACCAAATAATAGCTCCCTCATTAGCTCGGTTTTGCAGAAATGTAACCTAATTGAGAATTTGGCTAGAAGACAAAACATTTTTATCTTCTATTACATCATTATCTCAATTAAACAAACTTGCTCTGTCAGAAATTTTCTTTTTGTTGATTAAACACTCCAATGATGACACTGCACTCCAATCATGACAACTTTGACTATTTTCTGACTTTGTGTATCTAGAATTATATTTTTAATTGTGCTCTTTTTTTTTTTTTTTTGTAAGATTAGTGTTTTATTATTTGAAACTGTTTTGGTTGCTATTTCTGGCAGATCCATCGAGTACTTGGAGACTGCTTTGTTGGCCTGTTTTAAAAATTTGTGCATTTGAAAGATATTTAGTTTCCCCATATCAAACTTTGCTTTCAATAAAGCTATCATTTATTTGATAAGCAACATAAGACTGAGTTAATTAGGATAGACTGAAATAATATTCATATATTGGTAGCATTTTCTTGCTTGTCCTAAAATATATTAAAGTGATGTGGAAAGAATTGAGGGTGGCAGCTCCATATTGTTAGTGCGAATTTTGCTTTAAATAGTAAGTATAAAAGCTGATTGAGGTTAATATTATGTTCAATGAGGCAGAATTGACATAGTTACCATATAATAATAGGATGGAATGAAAACTAACTTAATACAAAGCTTCTGTAGGTGTGGACAGTTGAAACCAGAAATGTTTGTAAATTTTACCAATCATCTTGATACAACGTAAAAAGAAAAGAAGGAAGCAAATATTTGAAGTTTAATTTTCAATAGTCAAACAATTAATATTAGTATAACATTGGTGATTTCTTTCTTTTTTTTTTTTTTTTCATGTAATTTCAGTATCATAACAAGTATATTGCTACTTTCTACTATTTTTAATAGCAGATAGTAACTTTACAGTTCTAGTAGCTTTGTTTGTTTCAATTACAGTATTAGATATCATGTTGGTAGTTCATAAAGATTTTTTGATTATATCAGATACTGAAGAAATATATGAAACGAAAAAACCAGAATTAGAATGCAAATCCTTCAAATTCACAACTAGCTAGCAGCAAACATAGTTTGGTCAATAAATTAAATTAGTCTTTAAATACTCTAGTTTCTGATCAATAACATAAAATAGCAATACCAATATATATATGTGTATGTGTATATATACATATGTGTATGTGTGTATATATATATATATATATATATATATATATAAAAACAAATAGTAAATGAGTATATGCATATATACGTACAGGTATGTGCATACCAACATCCACCTGTATGTATAGGTGCATATCTGGGTACAGGACATTGCAAACAAAACGTAGACGAGAAAACACACAAGCCACATAGAGAACATTTTTCTTCATCAGCTACCCCCGTTTTAACACCGGCGTTTCGAAGAGCTGGGCAGGATGCATCGCTAAAACGGCTCTTCCCATGGACCGCAAATTAAATTTGTATACACAAATTAAACCTTGCCATGGAGAAATGTAGTGGCGGACAAAAAACAAGACAGGAAAACAAACAGAAAAGGCTATACGGCCAGACGGGAAAAATTATGTGTATGAACGCTGTGAGGCACGAACTTGAAAGTGGGGACGAAGTAAGTTCGCGTGTTTGCTCGGCGATAGCCAAGGAAGAAAAGGATTATTGACCGGAAGCATGACCATGCCGGTGTAAGGGGAAGAGAGAGAGAGTGGTAGAGGGAGAAACAAAGGGAGGAAGTAGAAGAATAGGTAAGCAATGAGAGGAAAAGAGGAAGAGAGGAAGTACGAGGGGGGAAAAGGAGATACATAGTAGTAACAGAGGAAGAACAAGAGGGGTAAAGAGAGATACGTAGTAGTAAACAGAGGAAGAACGAGAGGGGGAAAAATTGAGGAGGAAGAGAAAGAGAAAGAGATAGAGTAGCGTCGGAAAATATAAAGTTACGAAGTGGTAGTATATGTATGTATATTGATAGCATTAGTCAAGCATAAAGTTTATTTTGTTCTTTAGATATTAAATTCTTGTGTTACAAGAATGGGGTTTTGTTTAAAAACTCACCCATTTTTTGACCAATAGTAGTGTTACAATATTCATAGTTTACACTGGGATCACTGTATAAGATTTCTATATACAGGCACAGGTGTGACCGTGTGGGTAAGAAATTTGCTTCCCAACCACATGGTTCTGGATTCAGTCCCACTGCATGGCACCTTGGGCAAGTGTCTTCTGCTATAGCCTCAGGCCAACCAAAGCCTTGTGAGTTGATTTGGTAACCAGAAACTGAAAGAAGCTCATCGTGAGATCTTTGGAGATATGCTGTGATTGAGAAGACCCAGCAAATAAAGTGGGATCATAGCCATGGCAGATTCCAGTGTCACATAACCAGCCCATTTAAAAGTGCCCTTGAATTATCAGGTAATATGCTGCCTGTTGAGTCAAGCGAAATTGTAGTCATGGTTGATGTCAGTGCTGCCTCACTGGCACCTGTGCTGGTGGCACATAATAAGCACCTTTCGAGCATAGATCAATGCCAGTGCTGCCTGACTGGCTCCCCATACCAGTGACACAAAGAAAGTACCATTCAAACGTAGTTGATGCAAGTGCCCCCTGACTGGTTCCCATACTGGTGGCACATAAAAAGCACCCACTACATTCTTGGAGTGGTTGGTGTTAGGAATGGCATCCAGCTGTAGAAACCTTGCCAGATCAGATTGGAGCCTGGTGCAGCCTACTCGCTTGTCAATCAATCTTCAGTCAGACAATCCAAACCATGCCAGCAGAGAAAACAGGCATTAAACAATGATAATGATGATGATATCATCATATATATATATATATATATATATATATATATATATATATATATATATGTATGTATGTATGTATGTATGTATGTATGTATGTATGTATGTATGTATGTATATGTATATATGTATATGTTTGCGTGTCCATTTGTCCCCGCCACCATCGCTTGACAACTGATGTTGGTGTGTTTACATCCCCAGAAATTAGCGGTTCAGCAAAAGAAACTGATCAAATAAGTACTAGGCTAACAAAGAATAAGTCTTGGGGTCAGTTTGTTCGATTAAAGGCGGTGCTCCAGCATGGCCACAGTCAAATGACTGAAACAAGTAAAAGTATAAAAGGACACTCCTGTTTTGCATATCATGATAATACCAGAGTTTTGATAATACCAGAGTTTTGTCTTTGCTAAGTTTATTTTGAGGCCTCTTGATTCTAATATTTGCTTCTATGTCAGGAATTCTTCCCCTTAGTCTTCTACAGATCTGAGTAAAAGAAACCAGCTCATCAGTATGCAGGAGTCCCCATAGGTAGCCAGTCGTGAACTCTTCTGTTATGAGAAGAAATTTGTCCATGTGCTAGCATTTGCTAAAAATTTTGGATCTGGAATTAGGTAGAGCAGTGGAATATTTGGATCTAAAAAGAATGTGCTGATTTTAAAATTTGTGTATATTAAATGATACTTGTGTATGTGTGTGTATTCACTATATGTATTGAAATGGCATTAAATTAAAATAGCCATCTATGTGTGGTACTTAATGTATAGATACCATCAAAACATGTCTGGCAGTCTTATGAATCACTGCTGTGATATATGTTGTGTTTTTAACACATGTCTGAAAAATGATTTTTTTTCAAACAAAATCTACAACATCCTACTTTCAGTCTCATCTGTAAACATACATAATGTACTTTTGAAACATATTCAACACTTGTTTTGTTTAGATGAGTCTATAAATTTAGTCAATCACATAGAATCTTGTAGAATGTACAAATATGGATGCATTATTTTCTTTCCACCAACTGTCATAGAATATGGTTATGCTTCAATTAATCTGAGTTTTAAGCCAGTTTGATTCCCAGTTGTGGATATTTTATTTTACTTATATCACTAATACCCTTGAGAAAGTTAAGAACATCAAACAATCTCATTTTCCTTTTCCCTAAAAATATAACCTTGTGGTGGTTGTAAGCAATCTGTGTTTATTTTGTTAAGTTTGATTGTTTACTGTTCTGAGTTGGAAATATCTCCCACAATCATTGCTAACATCTTATGGTATGCTATTCCCTGAGGAAACAAACAACTAAGATCTACAAACATGCAACTCAAGTATAAAGGCTTTTGAGCTGGAAGAGTAAAATTGTCGATGTTTTCTTATGCAGCATATAGTTTATGCTCTTCAACATATTTGGGGTTTTATTTTCGTTTGTTTTTAGTATTTTTTGGCCATTTTACTTATACTGGTTGGATAGGTTGGTAAATCTAAGCATTTAAATATATTAGGAAAATGTGTTTTTACAGCTGAATTTCTTTCTTTTCATTTGCCACTTTATCACAGATTATTTATTGTTTTAGTTAGATAATTTATTATCATTATTATTATTATTATTATCACTGCCATGTTACCAAGGGCTGAGTTTTTGTTTTTGTTTATGCCACATTTTTTGGCAATAATATTGGTTATTTCCCTCAAGGCTTCTGCATAACTGCAAATTTCACTTTCTTTTTTATTCCACTGGAATACAAAGATAAAATGAGATGAGTTACATATTTCAACCAATTGTTTATTATTATTTAGTGGATGTATCAGAACTCTCGAATACTTTTCTAATCATCCTAACAACTATGGATTTGTAAATCTAGGACTGTGATATGTGAGACTACCTTTTTTGTATTTCAAGAACTACATTATTTACTGTGTCTTACCATCCTTGAGATGATAGGGGATGATCTAAGAGGTATTTGGCTTCAGGTGATGATAAAGATAGAATATTACAGCTTTTTTTTTTCTGTGTTTTTTTTATAGCTAAAGTAAAATTTCAGTTGTTAATTTGAAGATGATTTCTTTTAATCATGTTGGTAAAACACCTACATGATTTCAAAGAAAGATTTCAGTAACATGAATGTCATTTGTTTTTGCTTAGATTTAACCCTTTTGATACCAACCTGTCTGAAGCCACCCTTACTTTTATGATACAAATTTCTGGTTTTAAAATAATCTAAGTTAAAATTTTCCACCAAAATTTCAGGTTAATTTATATTCCAAACACCAATTTAATAAATGACAGTTCTTGAGTAAATTGTTCATTATTTTTAAAATTCATTGAGACAAAGTTGGTATATTTCAATAGAAATATGTTAATGAAAGGATAGATACTTTAATTCACAAGGCCTTTGCTAATTATCTAAATCTTCTTTGCTTTTAATATAAGCTCCACATACTTCATGATACATACTTACAGTCAGGTTAAGTGAGACCGTGAAGTTAAGTATGTTGGTCATAGTACTAGTGATGGAATATAATCACTGACTCTCAAGCCAGTGTGCCAACATCCTAAAGAACTCAACCAGATTTTACAACACTGTCTTAGAATAGAAACATTTCCCTCACCTGCTCTCTTTTTCTCTCTCTCCTCATCCTACTACTTATTAGATTATTATTGATTTCTCATTACGGTGCAAGCTTGCAAATTTCTAAGGAAGAGGTATATAGTTAACTTTATTGATCTCACTATGTGCTTGTTACTTATTTTAACAATGCCAGAGTGATCAGAAACAAAGTTAATGCTGACATGATTTGAATCCAAAATATAAAGTAATGAAACTAAATAATTATTTCTAATTTAAGTACAGGGCCAGAAATTTAGAGGAAAGGGTTATCAAATTATATCAATCCCAGGTGACCTCAGCAGGATTTGAACTTGGAACTTAAAGAACCAAAACAAATACTGCAAAGCATTTTGTCTTATGCTGTTGCATCTCTATAAATTCTCACCCCTGACAAAACTAAATAACAGTAAACATCTAATTCAACAGTAATATACCTTTTCTTTCCCAACATTGCTTCTATTTCTTTCCAAGCCTCACATTTATCTTCTGGTGGAAAAATGATTATGATTATTATGATGTTTGTATGTGTGTTCATATATATATATATATATATAGATATATATATATATATATATATGTGTGTGTAAACACATACATACACACGCACACCAGTTTTTGTAGTGATGATAGTGGAGGATATCGACTCCTTACTTGTTTTTCTAAAATGCACCATAAATATTCAATAATATTGAGATCTGGGGACTATGGTGGCCAGATAAGATGCTCAACTTCACTAGAATGTTCCTCATGCCATTCAGTAACAACTTTAGCTGTGTGAATTGGTGCATTATCATCCTGAAAGATTGCACTTCCCTCTGAAAACAGTTCCATAACCATAGGATGAATTTGATCAGATAAAATGCTTAAATAGTCTTTACTTTTAATTCTGCCATGAAGGAAGACCATTGGGCTGGCGAATTTCCAAGATATAACCTCCCAGATCATCACAGATCCTCCTTCATGTTTAACAGTTGGAAGAAGGCAGTCTGGGTCAAATGCTTCTTTTGGCTGTCTCCACACGTATACTCAACCAGTGGTCTGAAACAGAGTAAAGGATGACTCATCTGAGAAAATAACATTCTTCCACTGATATGGGACCAATTCCATAGGTTTTTACTCCACTCTAAATGCTTTGCAACGTTTGTTTTTGAAAGTAGTGGTTTTCTGATTGCAGCCCTCCCATGAAATCCAGCTTTGCACAGCTCCTGGTGAACAGTTTTTGTGGAAACTGGGTTCTCAAGGTAGTCATTAAGCTCTGCAGTAATTTTGTGAGCTGTACTTTTGTGATCCTTTCTAACAATTTGCGTAAGAGTCCAACAGTCCCTATTTGAAGGTTTTGGTTTTCTTCTGGAGTTTTGTTTTGACGAGAGGGTTTCTCCTTCTTTCTCAAAGGCTGTCATTACTTTCAAGACAGTACTTCTTGAAACAACAAATATTTCAGCTGTTTTCGTTTGTCACACGAGCATCAACAATTTGACTTCTTTGAAAGTCTGATAGATCTGTCATTTTAATGAATTTTAATTACCTTTTTCTTATGATATCTGAAAAGAAATAGCAATTTTAGGAAAACATATTAAGCAACACTAATAATAAATCAAAAAACATAAAAAGAAACACATAAAAAGCACCATCCGAATGTGGCTGATGCCAGTGCTGCCTGCCTGGCTCCCTTGCCGGTGGCACGTAAAAAGCACCCATTACACTCTCGGAGTAGTTGGCATTAGGAAGGACATCCAGCTGTAGAAACATTGCCAGATCAGACTGGAGCCTGTGCAGCCTCCTGGCTTGCCAGTCCCCAGTCAAACCGTCCAACCCATGCCAGCATTGAACACGGACGTTAAACGATGATGATCATCATCATATACATATTCTTAATATACTCCAACAGAGGTTCAAGCATGAATATGCTAATTGTTGTTGTAATTCATTATTTAACAACAGTTCCATTTAGATGTCCATGGTATGTCCTAGTCTTATGACATACTGTAACATTGATGTATACCTTCAAATCTTGTGCCTCAGAGAGGCAAGAGACAAGATGGTGAAGCATGATCTTCAAATGTTGAGCTTCATGGAGATGATGACAGGTGACCATGGCAATATGCTGTGCTTGAGAAGACTCAACAAGCCAAGTGAAACCATAGTCATGACTATGGCACCCATGCTAGTGGTACGTAAAAAACACCCATTACACTCTCAGAGTGGTTGGTGTTAGGAAGGGTATCCAGCCATAGAAACCCTGCCAAATCAGACAGGAACCTGGTGCAGCTCTTCAGCTTACCTGCTCCAGTCAAGCCATCTAACCCATACCACCATGGAAAGTGGACATTAAATGATGATGATGATGAATATGGGTTCATGAAACACTTACTTCATTAGAGTAAGGAGACTATGGATACCCCATAGAGAAAGGGCACTATGGGTTACCTTCAATATGGCCTCTCCAGTTTATGCCAACCAAATTTTAATAAAACTTTTGTTAACACAAGGTTATGGTGGAAGGTATTTGCCTAAAGTGTCATGCAGTGAGATTGAACCTCAAAACATGTTATTGCAAAGCAAAATCTTTAACCATACTGTTATGTCCACAGCTGGAACTGAGAATTGAAATGGGAGTGTGGGCTTAGCTCATGTAGTGGGTTTATATTCAAGAATATTTCCCAAGTAGAGCCAGTGAAAAAAAAAACATCATTAAATACCATTGTGTAAGTATGGCTTCTTGGTGAATGGAGTAAAATGTTTTTGATTTAAACTGAATATTTTGTCTTATTTATTTATTTAATAAAAGGAAAAAACAAAAACAGAATTCTTAACCTACACATTTTTTCTTTCTCATTTTTCAGGTAAGTGTTCTGGACTGATTGATATCTTAAAGTTCCATTAACCATCGATCACCTTCTTTGTCTGGTAAGATGGAATTGATTTTAACTTTTTCAATACTTATTTAAAATTTGAAAGTTTTAAATATCAGTTACTATTCTAAAACGAACAATAAAAATATTATATATTTCAGTTATTATTATCATCATTATTATTATTATTATCCTTATTATTATTATTATTATTATTATTATTATTATTATTATTATTATTATTATTATTATTTTGTCTTGTTGTTATTAAATGGTACTGTTTCATTACTCCGCTTAACTAAAGCATTTCATCTTGGATATTTGCCTTACAGGTTAATGTAATTGGCCATTACTTACATTAGACAATAATTTTTTGTTAACTATTTCCTCATATGTTGAAAATTTTTCTGTTTCAAATTAGAAGTCAGAAATATTCTAAAATTATGCCTTCACACTTGTTCTATATAGTTAATATCAAAGAATGAATCATCGTCTGTTATATTTTTGCTTTATTATTTTCCTTTACTTTTTTTTTTCTAAATTTTCTACACATTCCTTCTCTTAAAACAGAAATTCAGAATAGGCTTTCTGTCAGTTTTAACAAAGATTAAACACTCTCTATTTTAATTGAAAATATCTTTAACAGATATTCAATATATATTTTTATCAAAAACAAATAGTTTGATTAGTTTCCTTTTAATGTTGTTTTTCAGGATTTTGATTTGTTACAAATTCATTAAGAATTGGAATTAGAAGCTACCCTTAGTTAAAATTAAAAAAAAAAACAATAAAATTAATTTTATTCTTTATTTCAGAATGTTTAACAACTCAATTTCCTGTTTCTTTTGTTTTGTTTGATTTTTGTTGTTATTTTTTTGGTTTACCCCTTTGGTTCAAGAGGATTAAAAATTTTAATTTAAGATTTTGTTTTAAGTTTCAGCTTTGATATAAGCATATTACTTTTCATAATACTCTCATAGCTCGAGGGAAATGATAGAGAGTGTTTCAAGAAAATTACTTGATATATTAAGTATAAACATATGAAAGATGTTTGTATTGAATATATTTATATTCAAAAGTTAACATCAATAACACCAGCAGAATTTTTGTTCTTGATACAGCAATGTAAAAATTTTCACTCAGTACGGTAAACATATTTCTTTGAATGTCTTACTATCACTACCAAAACTTAAGTTAGCTTATATACAAGTTTTTTTTAGCTTCCTTTAAATTTTCAATATTATTCTAAAAATGTCTTTGAGACTTGTCCATTTTTATTAACATTATAAAAGTCAGAATATCTTTATATTGTTTAATATTTTCTTTACTTTTTGAAGACTCTAGTCATAGTTTTAGTGAAATTTCATCAATACTAATCTGGTAGTAACTCGAGAAAATATTTATTGATAAAAACTCATATATTGTGGCTCACTTAACTAAAGACATTTATTGAAGAATATTAAGGATAAAAGTTATAAGAAATTATGCAGAAAAACTTCTGAATCCTTTTATTTTACTTACCTTTTCAAGAATTTTAATGGAAATGAAAATCTAAAAATTCTTTGATTCAAAATATCATTTCAGTTGAGGAGTTGATGATAAATTCAAATCAATCAGTACATGTGAGGTACAGCATGTTGCTAATTACTACAAGCTTATCAATACTAAAACCAGAGAAGATGCTATTCAAAAAGTTAGATAAATCCTTTCAGATTCATACTGATTGTAAATTCAATCTTTGCTTTTAATAAATTAATTTTAAAAAATGCATTTTCTTATTTAAACCATTATTTCTAAATGTTGTTTTTAATATATCATAACTTTAGCATTAAGATTTTAACCTACTTCAGCATATATTGCTACAAAAAAACATGAGCCACATAGAGACAAATAGGTAACAATACTTTGGTTCAGTTGGTTAGAAAAAAATACTAATGGCATTATTATTATTATCATTATTATTATTTTGTCTTGTTGTTATTAAATGGTAGTTTCATTACTCCACTTAACTAAAGCATTTCATCTTGGACATTTGCCTTACATGTTAAAGTAATTGGCCTGTAAGACAAATGTCCAAGATGAAATGCTTTGGTTAAGTGGAGTAATGGTCAATTATTGATACAACTATGAAAGAATCCCTCTAATCCTTTAGTTCCCAACCATTTCGATGCTCCACACTTCTTTGGAATGTTTAATTACTTTTCGCTTCCCCTAAAAATGTAATTATTTGAAGAAGGAAAAGTCCAACTTCCTAATATCTGTTTATCTCTGTTTTATTAATGGAACCACATACAGTACTGTGAGTAAATGAATTTAACTCAAAACCTAAGCTTTTGACTTGATGAATAAAATGCAAATGTAAATTGGGTCAGTAGAAAAATTCCTGTGAACTGAAATCAATCACAATTGTAAACAATGATTTCTTTAGTTCCTGCTTCTCATTATATCAAGACTTGAAACTTCCTTCTTGAGATTCTTAGGTCTGCTTGGGAATTCAGACAAATTCCTAGATTTTGTTTTGGTTGGCACAAGAGAACTAAATTCAGATTCATATGAATATTTCATTGTATATGGAATAAGAAAACAACTCTTGGTTATAATCTCATAAGGGATAAATCAACATATGTAAAATAATGAAGCCCATGGCATGTGATATGTTTAACAGAATAAAGTTCTTTTTAAGAGTTTGTTAATAATTTTATTCTTAAAAGTGATTGAAATATGTATATTCTTTCCCCTCTCTGTCATACCTGCTGAAATGCTATCTTGCATCCACAAAGGATATGAACACTCACAATTTGAAACCACTGCACAGCTCAATGAAAGAAAATATATATATTGTGTATATATATATATATAAGCATTTACTAAAATAATTGGTGTATATATATTTCTGGGTGGGTTTTGTTTTCTAATATAAATGTTAATTATAATGTATGTTTAAAGTGAGGTAATTGACCAAATGGTTTAATAAAATATAATCTAAAAACATTCAGCATCTAATTACTGGTTATGAAACTACTATAAAATTTTATTCCTTTTTTTTATTATTTATTTATGAATTTTATGTTTTTAAACTGATATCTATTTTCATTTTTTCTTTTTGTCAGATATATATGTCCATATTTAAACATAAAAGAACAAAACTGAAACCTGGTTTATTTTAAAGAGACACATTGTTTAGCTTCCTTTTGTATTCTATATTTTAACCTATAAATTTACATATATCTAACATCTATATTATGAAGGAATTTCAATTCTAACTATTATGACACTTTCAGTTCAGATTATAATGTACTTTCAAGCACTCTGTCCTATATTTTGATTGTTGAAACTAGACCACTTAATAAATTCTATTTTTATAGGAAATGAATCATAAATATAACATTACTACTTGTAACGTAAGTTACATGGAGGCCAAACCCAGATGTTTCATTAAGAAATTTCATTCATATTTATATCATAGTTAAGATAATATTGTTATTTTGCATGTTATATACTTGCATGTTACCAAAAGTCTATAAGTTGGCTATAAGTTTGATGTCTAGGAACTAGCTATTCAATTGACTAAAGTTTCTAGACATAATGGATCATATGTGACTACAGTTTAAGTTGGGACAAGCCCAGTATGACACAATGGGGTTATCATTTAATGACAATCAGTTTCCACTCATTGACCCAGATTTCAAGAAGGCTAAGCTGAAATGCTTTGCTATTACACAGAAATGGAAAAACTTATGAACACTAGTGAGGATAAGGAATAATAGTCTTTTTTTTTTAATTACTTGTGCAAACCAGCTGAATGATGGTAGTACAAAAAATTTATGTAATGGTAAAAACACTGGAAATTTTAAAAGTTTATAATAATGTTGTGAATTAATTTCCAAAAGAAATTAATAATTACAGGTAAAGTCAGATTCTTATATATATCGAAATCTGTCTGCACCAATTCAAATATATTCTCAGAGATGACTTGAGTCAGCTTAAAAAAGTGGAGTGAAAGTACAAAGTGCTTTTGTGTATATGAAATGTCCTGGATTTGTTAAAATTTCTATTTAATGTGGAAAAATGAATCACTTTCAAGCAATATGTAAGTCTACAATGAGAAGGAATTTAAGCTGTTGAAAATAAATATCAAGCAAGTGTTTATGAAATTAGTCTAAATATCCTAATGATATTGTGAAATTTAAAGTTAGTGTTAAGATAAAAGTTGGTACTTGCAGCAAGTAGCTATTTTGAATAAACCAATATTGAAATGTAACTATCATCATCATTTTGATGTCCACTTTTCTATGCTTGCATGAATCAGCCAGAATTCATTAAGGCAGATTTTCTACAGCTAGCTGCCTTTCCAATTGTCAAACCTCACCTATTCCCAAGCCAGGCAATATTTCCCCTTGGTCAGACATGTTTCACAGAACACTAGAAATAAACGATATACATCTATCTATCTATCTATATATATATATATATATATATATATATATATATATAGCTGCGTGAAAAAGTGCCACACCCTAACAGTTGAGGGAACCCGTGGAAGAGGTAGGCCCAGGAAGACCTGGGCTGAGGTGGTGAGGCAAGACCTTCGTACATTGGGCCTCACCGAAGCGATGACTACGGACCGAGACCTTTGGAAATGGGCTGTGCGTGAGAAGACCCGGCTAGCCAAGTAAGATCGTTGCCAGTGCCCCTGGACTGGTTCTTGTGCGGGTGGCACATGAGATGCACCATTTTGAGCGTGGCCGTTGCCAGTACCGCCTGACTGGCTCCTGTAGGATTTTCGAGCGAGATCGTTGCCAGTGCCCCTGGACTGGCTTGTGCGGGTGGCACATAAAAGACACCATTTCGAGCGTGGCCGTTTTCGTGCGGGTGACACGTAAAAGCACCCACTACACTCTCTGAGTGGTTGGCGTTAGGAAGGGCATCCAGCTGTAGAAACTCTGCCAAATCGGACTGGAGCCTGGTGTTGCCATCCGGTTTCACCAGTCCTCAGTCAAATCGTCCAACCCATGCTAGCATGGAAAGCGGACGTTAAACGATGATGATGATGATGATGATGATATACAAGGAGGTGCTAAAAAGTTCCTGGCTTTGGGTAAAACAAAAATTAAAAAAACAGGAGGATCAGTTAATCATGATTTTATTCAGCATGTTCCTTTCACACACTTATTGCAGCAATCCTTCAGTTTTTCTAAGCCCTGTAAAAGAACTCAGAAGGGTGGACCTCAAAACAGACTCTTCACGATACCCTTAAAGCCAGGAACTTTTCAGCACCCCCTTGTATATATACACAAACAACAGGCTTTTTTGCACTCACAAGACTTTGGTTTATCTGAGGCAGTAGTAGAAGGCACTTGCCCAAGGTGCCATGCAGTAGAACTAAATCTGAAACCATGTATTTGGGAATCAAACTTCTTAACACACACAGCTAAGCATGCACTTGTGATCTCAAACTAAAACGTTTTACTGGATCACTTGTTGAATTTTGGGAAAGTTTGCTGCATTAATGGAAACTAATAATAGAACAGAAGTTGTGAATGTTAGTGCTGTTAAAAGTAAAAATAAAACCATCATGGCTTACTTGGTATGGATGTGATGTATGCTAATAGTTCAATATTAATTCATTAAATTGAAGTTCCAGGACAATTTGTTGAAAAGATTAAGTGGTTTTAAGGCTGACATTCTTCTCAAAGGAAATATCAGGCTACATTATTCTGAGGCAAGACTCTTGACAATACACATTAAGTCATTAGTCATAACAGAGCTGACAAAATTTTTTAATGAACTTTTTTAGAAGAGATTTCTTCTTGTGGGAGTAAATGGGCCTCTCCTTTAATGATGGTCCAAAAAGACAGAGGGGTTTCTGAGAATATAAATGGGTGTAAATGAAAGACACAGTGTTCAGATTTTACCCAAATGAACTGATATTTCATTTCACTCTTCTCCCCACTCTTTCTTTCTCTCTCTTCCTCTCTCTCATGAATTATTTTGCTAAATTCAATTTGAAAAGGAGGAACATTATTGGACAGAAATGCCCTGAAGCAAGAGAGGCTACAATGTTGAATCTAATGGGTCTTTTAAGGTGAATATTTTTACACATATAACAGTAATTGAATGTCATATGGATGTTACTTCACGATGATGATGATGGTTTCATATATATATATATATATATATATATATATATATCTACGCACACACAAACATTGGAGCTAAAACTGTTGATATATATATATATATTCACAGGGTACTGTGAATATATTGTTGTCTAAATTACTCAAAAATGAAAGTAATACTGACATCTCATTTTAACAGATATATTTGCCAAAATTACATAAAAATATCAATAAATAATATCAATAAAATAATATCAATAAAAATTCAATAAAATCGCCATTGGCCTCCAAATGACTTTGGAATCTCCTGCAACTCTTCTGGAAAATCTCTTTGTTTAAGTTGCTGAATGCTGCCATAATCCTTGCCTTCAGTTCATCTTTGGTGTTACAAGGAGTTTTGTTGGTCTCTCACTCAGCTGTCTCCCACACAATAATCAATGGGGTAGCAGTCTGGGGAGTTAGGTGACCAGTTGTTAGGGGTGATGTGGTTTCAGAAATTCTCTGACAGCCATAACTGGGTTCTCCCACTTGTGTGGCATGGTGCAGAGTTCTGTTGCCAGACATAGGGTCTTCCAGCAGCCACCATCTTGACCCAAGGCAGCACTACCTCCTCCAGGCACTTGATGTAGGCTTCTGTGTTGAGTGTGAAGCCATGTTGGAAGATGAATGGAGGTATAACGTCATCATCACTAGTGATCACTCCAAACGCCATGATGTTGACTGGTTGTTTGATTTTTATCACTCTCGGTACATGTTTTGGGGGACACAGCAAGCCAATGGTCGTTCTGTGTGTTCACCTTCTGATCCTGACAGAAATTTTTCTTGTCTGAGAAAAAAACCAAAGTATGTTCAATTGGAGGGGATGCTTGTAATAAAAATTGGCCCTTTCTCTTCTTGTATGAGGAATACCCAATGTCTTCATGCACCACCTGCCTGATAAGGAACTCAGACACTCCCATATCACTTAGAATGGATCTGATTGACTTGGAGGGATCATTGTCAATCATGGTCTGGATCTCACAAACAAATTCAGAAGTTCTTTTCTTATCAGAATGATCAGAGTTAGTTTTTTAAGCTACTGTACCTTTGCAATCACCATTAGACTCATCCAACTGCTTCTGAATCCTTTGCATTGTCTTCGGTATAGCATATCATTTCCAAATTTCTGACACAGTGAATTACACCATGGTGCTGTTTTTCTCACAGACAGTACCCAACTGACCCTACTATACTGTGTAGTCAACAAAATCAAAAAGATACAATGTGCATGCACGAAATTAAAAATATAAAATAGCAACAATTTACCCATTGCACCCTGTGTGTACATACATACATACATACAAACATACACACACACACACACACACACACACACACACACACTGGAGCTAAAACTGTTAAAAACCTATATATCAAAGTGGATATGATCTTAAAAATGTTGGAATTATCAAGCATGGTGATCACTCAAGCTTATATTAAAGACTGATGAATTGTCTCATTTTGGAATGACAAAGGAGGATATATCCACAGATAATTGTGAGGATTATAGATATAAAACCACCAAAGATTAAGAAGCAATTAGAATCTTTTCTTGGACTAGCAAATTTCTGTAGGATATACATGAAAATACTATATCAGAAATATTTGCACAAGGTGACTATTCTGCACTATATTTGTCAAGATCATTAATCATAGCTGAAACAAGATATTCAAATATTGAAACAGAAACCTTGAAAATTGTATGGTGTACTCAAAGAGCAGGTCATATTCTGCTTGGTCAGAAATTCAAATTCATCTGAGATCATAGATCACTAAAATTTATTCTTAGCAAAAGATCATGATTTACTAAAAGCAGCATCTGCATGTATTTTGAGACAACCCTTACAAATGACAGTATGTGGATATGGTATATATCATGTTTCTGAAATATCATGTTGGTCACAGTTGAAATTTACAATAATGTTGACATGGATGAAGATGATCATGGTGGAGACTTCTTGTTCAATAATAATACTTTATCTGGATTATTAAAAAGAGTTTAATCATAATTGGGGAAATTATACTCTGGTTGAAAGGACATTGAAAAATAATTTAACAGTTGAACTTGGTGTCTTGTGTAATGGAGGAGTAATTGTTCCACCAACATGTTTGAGAGAAATTTCTGAAATCTATGCACCATTGATTGTATTGGTTGTGGTAACAACAAGGAATCAGTTATAATTAGATGTATAGAGGCCAGGTAATTGTGAAGAAGTTGAATGATATATAAGAAGATACTTCACATGCAGTAGAATAAACTAATTTTATCTCACACAGTATACCTGGCCTAAAGAAAGTAAAGTATATATATATGTCCATGGCCTAAAAAAAATTAGAATATATATATATGTCTGAGGACGAATGGCCTAGTGGTTAGGATGTTATGCTCACGATTATGAGATCATGGTTTCAATTCCTAGACGAAGTACTGTATTGTGTTCTTGAGCAAAAACACTTATCTTGTATTACTCTGCAATCACTTGGACATCTGACACGTGGTACACTATGCACCTGTTCAGGCAATGTTTGATTTGATGTGGGGGGGAGTGAGCTAATGTACAGCACATACATTTGATTACTATAAACAAGTCATTTTGCAAAATAGCTGAACACTCATATGTCATCTTCGATGAGAGAGTCCATCGTATGTATATATGTCTTTATATGGATCACGTTTGTGTCAAGAATTTGCAACTTTTCTTAATATTGTCGATGCATACTCTGCACAACCAGAAGTAATAAGAACTTGGAATAAAGATGCTGAAATATTTAGACAGGTATTTGAAACTGGTGCTTTAGAAACATTATATCAAACAATACCTGTGACTGTCATGTTATATGACTTATGTACACTGGTAATGAAATCATATGTAAACCCATGAAAATATCTCTGTATTATATGGAAATGCTGAAAGAATGGTTGTTAATGTTAAGGAGAGCTTAAAAGCATATTCACCAAATAACAGTTCTCTTAGTACATATTTCATCCTCATGCATTGGAGTTTGGGATAATTTCTCACTCAAGGAGTGTTCCTAGTCTAGTGACTTTGATGAGCAGCCAAATATGATCACCATTAGCAATTCTAAAGAAACTATATCTTCAGTTTAGTATTGATGTAGAAGAAATTAATGTACCACAAGATAGATTTATATTTCAAGCAGGCAATATCACAGTTGTGATTCTAAAAGGAGAACAGGGTATATTTAACTCATGCAGACCAAACAAACTCTGAAAATATATTAACAAATCAGCCCTTCCTGCTTTGAATGAAATTCCAGATTCAATTAATAAAGACTGTGATTTGACAACTGATACATTAACAAAACATTGCAAATGGCATTAGAGGCTGTTCTCAAGTAACGAAAGGAATTAATCCAATTTGGTTCTGGGTAATGCAATTTAACTGATATGCTAATATTATTGCACCATTACATATATTCTACTTACTTACGTGTGATCAAGATTATTTAAGAGGGCTACTAGTTCAATGTTGAGGAGCTTGGACATTCAAGATGTAAAAAGCATGTGACTACAGCTTTACTTGTATAAACACAGTACAACAGAATGAAATTAAACAATAAATATATTCAAAAGCCTCTTACTCAGAGTATTTACTAATTGTAACACAGTGAATATTTTTGGCCTGTTATTCATTGAAACATAAAACCAGTATACCAACATACTCAAACTGTTGATAATTTGCTATGCTTGGATACTGTCAAAAGTCTTTTTTATATTTTTCCATCACATATTTGGCTTACTTCTCCATACCATCACACTGATATTATCCAGAAAGATTTGCCTGTCATTCACAAGCCAGGACTAACAATTATCAGTGAGTTCTCCTGCATTTATGAAGTTAAATCCACTGAAGGTTTACAAATTCCAAGCAAATATTTATTTTAGTTGATACAAATTCCAATAGCATAATTGTATTTATCTCATATACTTCATTTAACCTGTTTTACGACAAAGAAACTACATCATCTCTACTCATTACTAATACTTTTCCTATATTTTGATTTATGACTACCAGTCTACTATTCTAACCTTGCTACAATAAGTTGACATGAAACATTTTTCAGTCTTGATGTTTACCCTTTCTTAAATCAATAAGCACTCTCTCTTCTTAACACATCATAGCAAGTAATATATTGTGTACTTATTCAAAAATAGAGTGTTAATGTACATTGATCAGCCTACTAATAAGTAAAATATGCATACCATCATCTGAAAAAAATTCTAGTCTCTTAAGAACAGCTACTATTTATTCTGAGACAATTGTACAAACTAGAAAGCTATAGTTTTAAAACTTACTGAATATAAACATAAACCAATCTAAAATACAAATAATATAATTGATCTGAGGTTGATACATTAGAATATCCTTTCTTTTTCCCTTTTAATGTAAGACGAACTATGGGTTCATGTATGCCTGTGTGTTTAGAAAGTTTGCTTTGCAATCATGTGCCTCTGATTCTGATACCATTTTGGGATACTTTCAGCCATTCTTGTATTGACCAATAAGCTATGAGGGTAGAATTAGGTAGACGTAAACTTGGTAGAATCCCATTATATGTGTGTGTGTGCATGTGTTTTTGCATTTATTTTGTGATTGTATATCAACAAAAGATTCAGATATTGGTGTGAAAACTGAAAATAACTGCATTTGAAATTAAGTACTTTGTAATATTAAAATTAGAGACACTGTGTCATACTCGGCATCAGAAATCCAATAAATCATTAATTAGCTTCATTGGAAATCTGTATCCAATGATACTGTAGCTCACCAACTGTGTCATAAAATATAATAATAAATAAATATAGTTTATAATATTCCAAAATGATCAGCTGCTTTCAGTCAGAATTGATGGCAACCACTCGACATGGCAGCTATTCAATAATATAAATTCCATTTCTTGCAAACTTAACCATTCTAAAATTTCTTGTCTGAGATATTTTTCCTCTTCTATAATTGGCCTTGTGAATGAAATTATAGGAAATATCAATCTTCTGAGAGTCTGGCTAGATAACAGATTGAATTTTCTGGTCAGCAAATTTCTTGAAATATGATCAAATATATTTCCTTAATTTTTAAACCACCAGGAATCATTGTTCTCATCCTGCTTAGTGAGATCTAATTAAAAGTACATCATATCTATTTTAAGTAGAAAAATCAATGATTATAGTATTTGCTCTATAAGTGTTGCATCTGTATTGGATACAAATTTCTTATTTTCCTGTCAAGTGCCTAATTAAAACACACAGTTGTTACCTAATCAATTTTACCACATTAACATAATACTCATCTCTTCTAAATTATATGTATCTTCATCATTTTTTTCTTTATTCAACACTTTTTTTATTTATTCAACAATTTCAAAAAAAAAAAACCAACTGCTTCACTTAAAATATGCACAAAGGAAAGATGTTTTATCCCTTGCTAGAAAATCTTACAAAATTTATTTTAAAATATATATTTATTTTTGTATATTGCTACCAATTGAAAGAGCTAAATATTGAAAAACATAAATAATCAAAATCTTTTAATATTGAAATTTTCAGTTTATTTTCATATTCACAAATCGCTGCATTGACCTCAAAATGAAATGCTTTGTTAGAAATATCTTTCAAGACAAATATTGAAATTGGTAATATTTCTTTTCCTTTGTAACTTTGGAAATAATAGACTGTTCATCATGTTTTGATTCACTTTTAACAGATTCTGAAAATATACATCTAATCCTATTTTTTTCATTTTTCATCACAACAGTATTCTTTATTTACAAAAAAAAAATTATATATATATATATATATATATATATATATATATATAGTTCTGTTATAGTTGCAGCAGATATTGAGGAGAAATGATGATTAAAAGATCAGCCAATACCTTCTTTTCATTTCAGTGGATCCTTTTGATGATGATGAAACTCCAAATCCAATATTTTCAAATAAATATGGTGAGTTAGGTTTTGTGTCAGTCCTCTACATCAGAGGTCTGACACAGAGACAATGGCTTCCCTCTAAACAAACCAGTATTGAAGTGGAGTTTTTATGGGTTTTGTTTTTAAATTGAAAATAATCTCTTACTTAGACAGGAGTATTAATTACAATCTGTCAATAATTTAATGAACGTAATTGAATTACAAATTAGAATTCTGTTCACTTCCAGGGGATCTAGATATATTAACAATATTCTCAGTTTGCCAACAGCTTATTAATAAAGCATTGAACTATTGACACAGATATTTAATTACAGTCCACTTTATCTTCATTTGCATATGAAGATAAGACAGCAGTCATATCTAGATTGAAAACCGAAGATATCATTTTCCTTCCTCTTGTTCATATCTCTACACTGGGCAAGATATATCACATTGTGCATTTCCCTGTCAAGACTACAATGGATGTATCAGAATGCTTGGTATGTGATGAGTATTTTTTTAAATTATTGGTTAATCAGTGTAAGAAAATAAACTCCCTTGACCTTTGGAAGCACCCTCAACCTTAGGAGATTTCTATAGTCGGTCTTCTTATAGGACTTTTCCTAGTTGATATCTAGAGGAAAAATTTATGAGGAAAGAAATCCAGAATATTGTAAGCCTGTGAAGGATATCCATGGAGTATAAGACATAATAGGGAAAAGAGAATAAGAGTCAAGTGTGTCTAATGGACTGGAGTAGGAGAGTAATGGAGCTTTCAATTCAGAAGAGCAAAGGTGTTATATTTGTAGTAGATGAGGTAATGATGGAATAGATCATACTGACTGAAAAGCAAATCTAATCTTCTGAATGCAAATTTGACAATAACGTGTGTTTGTGTGAACATAGTTGCTATGAGGGATCATAAATTATATAACATAATATAAGAACTTCAATTATGTTGTTCAAGTACAGAGTCTAGTGTATGATCGTTTTCCTCATATGTTTTGTGATTTGTCTTCATCCTGTTGAAGACAACTAAGTTATCTTATTCCAATGACAGTCATGACAAAGCATAACTGTTTGAAAATGTCTGTACACTTGTACTTAATATTACAGAGGACTGAAGGACAGTAGTATCTGCATATCAGTGAGTGTCATTGGTAGTGACAAGCATGTCAATAGTATAAAGATTCTTGGAGATACAACCCAATATGTAATAGAATGTGAGTCATAAACACCCTTGTCGATATACATTAAGCTTTTGTGGATGTAAGGGGAAACTTCCAGTCCAAAAACTGAGAGAGATGAATGACATAGATGCGCAGTATAATGTGGTGGTTCTCTTACTAGACATAGTTAAAGATGTTGCAGACATCAAGGTCAACAAAATTGTTTTCAGTAATGTTCCCATAAACAAGCAATCACTGGTGTACAACATCAGAGGAAAAATGTCTGGTAGAATTGACTCTATGGAAACACTGCTAGTGGTTGCTGAGAAAGGGAAGAAATATAAGTTAATTAAAGAGGTAATTTTTTTATGGTTGTCTTCATCACTGCATACTGAAAGTGGTGATAACAGATCAATAGTGACAGGGGAGAGAGAGAGAAAGATTAACTTTCTTAGGAGTGGAGAACACTATTGCATGCTTCCATAGACTGGCATAGATCCTTGTAGAAAGACTGGAGAGTTTGGTGAAGGTTTATCTCTGATAGACATTGTTTGAGGGTAGTAGAAGTGACACTCTTGGAACTGGCTACCTTGTTTGGTGGAGTGATCAGGGAAATTTTACAAATCAGTTATATGATTGAGGGGTTAACAGAATTCAAGGAGAGTTTGGGATGAATGTTGTTGGTGGGGTGAATCAGTTCAGAATTGGAAGTAAAAATGGTATTTACAGAGCCATTTTATTTGAAAAGTGAGAGATAGGAGGATTTTCCAGTATTGGTAGAGACTCTCTTGACAAAAGACCAGAAAACTGGCTGCAATTTGGAATATGATAGAGCTTCAAACATGCAATGCCCAAAACGATATCTTGTTTTCCTGATAGTGGTCTTGCAAGTACTGAAGGTTGTGGTGATTGATGACTTTCAGGTGTTTTTAGATCGTATTCTTTGTTTATAATGTTCAGGAGTTATGGGCTTTGATCCTGTAAAGAATTTGAATTGCCATACCTAAGAAGATAGTTTCAATTACTGACCTAGCTGTCTTAGATGGTTCAGAGATGAAAAAACCTTGTTGCTAAAGAGAGCATAGAATTTACGGAGCTCTCAATAATTTGGTGACTTAAAAAACCACCAGATTCAAGGAGACAATATTGATTAGGGAGGAAGCAAGTGATCTGATAGGTACAGAGATTGTTTTGATTCTGTGAAATCTGTGTTTGAAGCAAGAAACAGTTGATGAGGTTTTGGACATTTACTGTGGTACCAGTTAGATGTATGAGAAGGTGAGATAATTAATTGATACATATAGTTTACAAGAGCAATGAATTAGGCCTCTGCACCTTGAGTATTAGTAGTGAAGGTGTCAGAATGATGAACTTACAGAGAGGTGATGTGTAATAGATGTCTTTAGTGCAATGTAAGAGGTAGTCAAATAATTGATATTAATCTAAAGTGTGTAGAGAGTAATAGAGACACCAGATGATATTAGAATGAGTGGGAATTGGACTTTGAACTAGAGATATATTTGTTGCTAATATCTAGGTGTGAAAGGTGAGTGGTTGGAACAGGGGGTTACATATGCACAAACACAGCCTTTCAGAGCAATGTGGGAATATCAATGATGAGTTAGACTATAAGAAATGTGTCTGAGAAATGTTTGAAATTGGAAATTGCATATTAGTAGGAGCAGGATAGTACTAAAGCTGGATCACACTCCATGGATGTCAATGTAGAAGAAGGAGAGTTCTTCAGCAAATTGACTTGTTCTGTATAAACAAATTCCTACATTATTTGAATTTTAAAATGTTTTGAACTGGAGAGCCTTTCATAAGTCAGTAGTTAAGAGTTAGTAATTATCTTAAAGAGACAGCAATATAGACTAGTTTTTTAATGAATCTATGTATATGTGTGTGTATATATATATATATATATATATATATATATATATATATATATATATATATATATATATATATGTATATACATACACATATATACATGCAATGTGTGGTGTGTGTTATATGTATATGAATATATATATATATATATATATATATATATATATATACATAGACATATATACATGCAATGTGTGGTGTGTGTTATATGTATATGAATATATATATATAATATATATATATATATATATATATATATGATTGATCGTTGACTGAACACTATTCAATTTTTTTTCTCCGTGTTTTTCTCCTTGTCTCCGTATTCTTTCTGTTGAAGAGCGTAGCTCGAAACGTCAAAGACTTTCCGTATTCCCGAGCGTCATACTAATACATCCTTTTGTTATTTACACCACCTGTCCTCGTCTGTTGTTGTTTTTTCGTATATTCTCCTATATATATATATATATATATATAAATATATATATATATATATATAAATATATATATATATATATATATAAATATATATATATATATATATATATATATATATATATATATATATATATATATATATATATATATATACACGTAATGTGTTTGCGTGTATGTGTGTGTATAAATATATATTCACACACACACAAAGAACCAGATGCTATTAGGCTGGTGCATAGTTATTGCGGCTTTTTTTCAATAAATTTTATTCAACAAAAACAATAACAACATTTAACAAAAACATCTTTAAATGATTATTCCGACCAGCTGCCAAGCAAATGGGAAGCAGTAATTGAGGTAAATAGTGAATATGCTCCGGAATAATCATTTAAATATATTTTTGTTAAATGTTATTGTTTTTGCTGAATGAAATTTATTGCAAAAGAGCTGCAATAATTATGCACCAACCTAATACATTGCTTAGTGAGTGATGGGCTTCGCTAAATGTAAAATACTTCTTAAGCACATTCAAACATGATAATCAAAATCATTGATACTACCAGGCATAACAGAGATCATTGGTTATGCCTGTCATTATACACCATTGTGAAGATAAAATGATGGTGACAAGGGACTAAATTGTATTGTAGGTGATAGTATTGTTTAATTACCGTATGTCTCAGTGCCAAACCAATTTTAGGCCATGAGAATGACAATAGTAATAGCATTTCTGGAACTATTTTGAGATCATTTAAAGTTGCTATATATAAATTCAGTGTTACGTACTGTTTCTACAATATCTAGTCTAAATGAACAGTTCTCCTGGGAGATGAGAAAAAGACATAATGATAATCACCGAATACAATGATCAGAAGCTAACAGATGCAAGTATTCCTGTCTAAAATATACACTAACTTCAGCTTCAATACATTGATTTAAATGATTCCTCCCTTCCCTCTTCACTATTTCAATTATTAACTGTCTTAATATCTTACTTTCACTGTGATCCCTTCATTTTTTGTATTGGTTAATCTATGCACCTGATTTATTTAGCAGTTTGAATCCTTTTGAAAGATTTACTATTTTTTTATTTTTGTTTTTCATCTTTCAGAAATGAAGATTTTTTTCTCTTTTGTTTTCTGTTTATTGATTCAATTTCTTTTCGTTTTTGGCTTTTCCGTTTCCTGTTACACTTTAATTTACCTGAGGTTTTCTCTTGAAGTGTTTTGCTTTTGATATGAATGTTATCCTAAATAGAAAAATCTGTTTTATCCTGATCTATTTTTATTGTTCTTGTTCGTGTCAGAGTTATTTTGCTTTATTTCAAATGTTTCAGTTTCCTTTTGCATGGCACCAAACAAAATTTTAGCCAGTTAGGTATTACCTGCTGTAGTGCCTCCCTGTTTGCTGGTGAGTTCTGCTATTTGCCGCAGTGCTCTGTAATTGCCAAAGTGCTCACTACCTGTTGGGGTGTCCACAACCTGCTGTAAAATGAAGTATAAACCATTCATTTGTTTTTTTCCTTTTTTGTGTTTCTTTTTCATGATCCCAATCTGCTGGACTCCAATAGTGGGTGATTACATGGTTGTTTATGGTAATTTCATTGTTCCTTCTTTCTGGAAGCACAAATATTAACTAACCAATAAAAAGATTGGAATCACATGTAATAATATAAATAATTTAACCAAATAAGATTTGCTTGATTAATTAAATAGATACAACTTAACAGATAGGTATCCTTAAAATCCCAGAATAACAATTATCCTAAATGACCAATTGTATTGGTTTAAAATTTTAGTAATTTTGAATTAAGAAAAATATATGCTACTTAATTATGTATAAAAACTTCATTATTTTTTGTTACTCATAGAATTTGCACAATTATTCTCACCTTTCTTATTTATAAATTATATCTTAATAACTAATACTCTAATCTCTACATATCTTATGTACATCCATAAACTAAATTCTTCTATATTTTAACAATTCTTCAAATCACAAAAAAGTTATTGTTTAATAAACAAATAAGGATAATAATTTCAAATTATCAAATAATAAATGACCAACATTTAAACTTTAAAAAAGTCTAATTATTCAATAAAGTTCAACAAAATATTTTGTGATTCTGTCGAAAGGTGAAGCCAAAAGAAAAAGATATTTTCAATTTAATTTTTTATGCTAACTTATTTGAAGCTTTGATCTCTTTTTTTAACAGACCAAGATGTTTTTTCTTAGAAATATTTGACTAAATGTTTCAGATTAAATGTCATTTAAATATCAAATAAAATTTCCGTAACCATTTAGTAAAAAATTAGAATGAAATTTTTTAAAAAATATTTTATGAAAATAAATGCCTATGCAAAAATGTTAGTAATGATTTCTTTGGTTTATATATTAGCTAAATAGGAAAAGATAATGGGTGAAACTGTTGGGGAAATATAATTTTCTTTCACAATGCATTTAGCCTGCTTGATTATTGACCACTTTGAGCAACATACTGAAGGTTAATCAGTAAAACTTCAATAACACTGGCTACCTATATTGGTGAAGCCTTACACTTTGATTCATCAGTTGTCAGTCAAATGGATCTTAATTAAATCATTGGATTCTAGGATCAAAAAGAATTTTAAACAATTTTTTGATACTATACTATTTTCCATTTCATCCATAACACAGTTAAAAGCCATTTTCCTTTTGATGATAAATAGCCAATGTAAATTGAAACCTGTGCTTGTTGAAGTGATACTGTACACTATAATTGCTCTCTTTCTCTCTCTCTCTCTCTCTTTCTTTCTCTCTCTCTCTTTCTCTCTCTCTCTCTCTTTCTCTCTTTCTCTCTCTCCCTCCCTCCCTCCCTCCCTCCCTCCCTCTATCTCTGTGTCTTAAAGTATATATCCTCTTTCCCAGCTCTCTGTTTCACTCTCTCTCACTGTCTTTCTCTGTCTTTTCCTATTTTAAAAACCAGAAAAGTGTGTTCCATTAAATCACAGTGGTACACTTCATTGTTTATATTGTGCCAAATATGAATAATTAACGTCTTCGTTAGTTTCACCATCCCACACCCTGTGCACAATTTGTTTGGTGTTTAAATTAGATTATTAATGTCAAAATACTTCATATTTAGCACTTTATTCTGACCCCCGTTTCTCTCTCTCTCTCTCTCTCTCTCTCCAAGATTACTGAGAAGGCAACATCTGAAACACGTGTGCACATGCGTGCGCACACACACACATACACACACATACACACACATAAGGTAAACAGGAATTACATAGCCAAAACAGTCATTGTTTGAGTTCCTGACAAGGAATGTCTGACTGTGAGCAGGTCAAAATAAGTTCACTTCTTTTGTTTAGGATTAGAGTAAGGAAAAATCATATGAATTTTCTCGGCAAGACTGAGTTTGCAAAACTTCAACCCAGTCTTCAATATTTGATGTTTTATCACAGAGGATAAGTACAATTATAAGTAAATATATCTGAAGACTATAATTAAGTCTCCCACTAAATTGAATAATAATTATAGTAAGAATGATGTGTTTTTTTGTTTTATAATTTATAGACAAGACACAGGTGTGGTTGTGTGATAAGACATTTACTTCCCAATCATATGCTTCTAGATTCAGTCCCACTGTGTGGCACCTTAGGCAAGTGTCTTTTACTATAGCCTTGAGTCAACTAAAGTCTTGTGAGTGGATGGAAACTGACATAAACCTGTTGCATATATATATATCTGTGTGTGTGTGTCACCACCACCACCACCACCACCACTTCACAACCGGTGTTCTTGTACTTATGTCCCCATGACTAGCAATTCAGAAAAAGAGACTGATAGAATAAGTATTAAGCTTTTAAAAAACATAATTACTGGGGGTTGATTCATCTGACTAAGAATTCTTCAAGGCAGTGCTCCTGCATGGCCATTGTCTAATGACTGAAACAAGTAAAAGGTAAAAGGTAAAACTCTAAATTTATAAGTTAGATAATTTAGATCAAATAATATTCATTCTCTTACTAAAGATAACACTAAGAGTTCACTAAAATGGTTGTCTGAAATATAAAAGAGAGAGAGAGAGAGAGAGAGAAAATAAGTACGGCTTGCAGACAATCAGCTTTTCTTCTACTCTACAATATCTGCATAATGGTAGATATCTGCATAATGTTCCCAAGCAAGATGATAATTTTCTATGACTTGACATGTTTCTATCAAAGATTGGAAAGAAGGGACACCACCTGAATGATAGTGGCAGTCACTCACAGTTATCACATGATTTCAAAACTGACACAAACATAAACACATAGATATACACATATACATATGCATATACACATACTCTTAAGTTGGACTGAACCCCAAGCCATGTGATTGAGAAGAAAACTTCATAACCATTTAATCATGCCTCTCCTTTTATGATAACATCATCATCATCATCATCATCATCATCATCCTTTAACATCCATTTTCCATGCTAGAAATGTATCAATGCCTCTATTACTCCTTCCTTTTTGAGCCCACAAGGCAACCCTCATGGAGTTGCTCAAATTCCCAGGAATAGCTACAAAATTTCCCTTAATTCACACTCTGTGGTTTATTTTATTTTTTTTTTTTTTGATAGAAAAGTAAAGTTCTTTTTGGGGTGGGAGGGATTAATGTTGGTCTATAATCACTATGTCTGGATAGAGAAAAATGGGATAGTCACATGGAACATCTTTTTATCATTTATCTGCTCAGTCAAAGCTAGCCTGGGTCCAAATATTAACAAAACAATCTCCTTTATTTTTTCCTTCCACCTGTCCCTTCTCTTTTATTTCTATCAATTTTTCACTACAAGCTGATTCAAATTATTTATCTAATTTGATTGAAAGAAAAGTAATTCCTGAATATAACCGTCACCATAAAATCTTAGGTTGAGTAGTTACCTAAATATAGTATTGTTTAAAACTTCTTTTTTCTCAAATAAATAATAGGATTTTTACATATTTCCAGAAATTCTTTAATGTTTTTTTTTTCATTTCTTTTTTAATCTTAATGTGATTCCAAGTTATTAACCCAAGCTTCATTGTCATTGCTGTTAATATTCATATGGTGCCTCGCAAAATGTTAAAATTGTCTTGATTCTACTATTTTTATTTTATTATTCTTTTTTTTTTGTGAATGTTATCCCTGCTTTTGCAAATTGATTTTTTTTCTCATAATTGGCTTAATACTTGCACATGTCACCACATGTATCCCAACACAAATACAAGCGCGAGCAAATGCACACATGAACACACATATCGCACACACACACACACACACACACACACACACACACACACACAAACATATATATACACCCCCATATGGTTCACTCACTAGTTTTTTTCATTTTTCTCTTTATTATTCATTCTCCTTCAGTGTCTTTCTTGAATCTAAACCAATAAATAACTTCTTTATATATATTTATACATATGTATACATATATAGTCTTTTACTAAAATGGTAAACGAGCAGAATCATTAGCATACTGGATGAAATGCTTAATGGCATTTCTTTCAGCTTTATGAGCTGAATTCAAATGACACTAAGGTTGACCTCTCCTTTCATTCTTTTCGGGAGTTGATAAAATAAAGTATCAGTTGAGCACTGGGGTCAATGTAATCAACTTATCCCCACCCTAGCACTAAAATTGGAATCAATTACATATTCTTTTATTGTTTTCTCTTTGGACTGCAACCACACTGTGGTATTGTTGATGATATCAACACTGCCAGTATTTTGGTTCTTGTTCAATTGATCTTATGTAGGGCAGAAACCAAGTTAACCTAACCATAAAAGTATATATCTCAGATGTAACTAAACTAATATATAATCATCTGATAAGCTTCCACACAGTTTTCATGTTCTGCCTTAAGGCCAGGAAGAAGATATTTACCAAGGTGGGACATAGTGAGATTGAACTCAGTTCCTGGTGGGCAGGAGTAAAGCAAAATTCTTAAACACATAGAGATGTCTATGGTTATTAATTCTTTATACCACAAGATTCTGTACACATTTTATCAATCAGATTCCACTTACAAGGTCAACCTGAAGCTCTGGTAGACCACACTTATGCAAAGTGTTATGCAGGACTTTCAAACCTGGAATTATGTGGTTGCAAAACAAGGTTGGCAACCACATAACCATGTCTTTGCCAAAGTTTCAAAGTAGTAGTGTATGATACTAAATAGCAATATGATACTGGCTTTCTACCCTCTGTATCATGAATTCAAATGTTGCTGAATTTGACTTTGCTATTTATCTTTCCAGAATCAATGAAGTAGGTACCAGTAATATACTAAAGTTAATTCAATGCTCTACATCATACATCTCTAAGGAAAAGAGTTTTGTTCTTGTGCCTCATTCAAAGGAAGCAGTAATAATTATAAGTGAAGTTAGGGAGTCATCATCATTAGTAGCAGTAGCAGCAGCAGCTTCTTCATTATCATCATCAGCAGCAGCAACAATGTCTTCATTATCATCGTCGTCATCATCATCATCATCACCACCAGCAACATCTTCATTATTATCATCATCATATGTGTGTTTTCCATGCTGGTATGGGTTGGATAGTTTGAAAGCATCCAGTGGGTCAGAGGACTATCTCATCAAATTCAAATACCATCCTTATTAATTCCATGTTGAATCAATTTATTAAAAACTGAAAACAAAATTTTACAGTCAAAAATTTAAACACTGACTCACCTTCTTCTATAACTTTCCTCCCCCTTTTGCAACTTAATCATTGAAATTTTGTTTTAAACATTTTGCACTATTGCTCTGCCTCAGACTTTTTTTCCCTCTACGTGCATAAGTACATGACAAGCTGGATGACTATGTATCTGTTCCTGTTTGTTGCCTCTCTGTGTGTGCATGTGTGTGTGTATGCGTGCATGCACGTGTGTGTGTATTTGTGTATGAGAAATACAGTGAGCTTTCTGTGAAATTAATTCTTAATTCCTTAAAATTATCTCCCCTTTTCTTTGATCATCACTAACAGTTGCCACAAGGTTTTTGTTTTCACTTTCCAACTAAGAAACAAATTTCATTTCATTGAAAATTTTCTTCATGTATGTCATTTAGTCCATCTCCATCTATTTATCTGTTATTCATGCAGTTTCACAAATATATTTCAAAAAAGTTTGCAAAATAATTATTGCCAATATTAACTTCCTATTATTTATATTTTTATGAGAACTAAATCTTGCAAAATTGGGTTTCCTCTTTGATTTTCAGGAATGCTTATTTCATATCTTTGATTAATTTGTGTATGGAGTGTGAAGAAGTGGAATTCTTTATGACACAGATGTGTTCATTGACACCTGATCTTGTCTTGATTTAGTTCTCATCTAAACAATTTCTTGTCTTTTGAATGCATACCCTGCTCTGTTGCATGTTTGTGATGGGAATAGTGATAATTTTTTATTGATATTTTGTTAATATTGGTGATGGTATGTACGTACTGTATAGTAACATGTGATCATTTCAAGTAGTCTATTTTTTTCTTTATTGTTATGGTATCATGCTGATGCAAAGAAGAATAGTTTCTGCAATATTGTGTTTATTTGTATCTGCATCATAATGTTTGCTAACTTTCTTCTTGCTTCTGTGTGAATATTCTTCAAATAGGGTAGGTATATAATATGTATTTCTAAATATCTATGTATTTGAAACATTTGTTTAAATTATCTCATGAGCTACCTGACCAGTTATTGAAGTCATCTCTAGGGAAAACTATTTTTGTTGTCTTTTAGCAGAAGTTAGGAATGAATATACTTTTTATCTCCCCAATCAATTTAACAATTCATTCCATTAAATGAATGGTAATTATTTCCTTGTCCATTGAGAAACAAACTCAAAGCCATTTCATTTAGAATTATGATAGAGGAATATTCCTGATAATGTCGGACTATCATCAACTACCATATGTTGATTCACAATTTTTGTTATTTTAATACTGACTCCATATTTAATCCACTACCAACAGTACATCTCTTTATTCGTTGGTAAGTATAATTCAAAGAACAAATATCAGAATGGAAAAAAGTGTGAGTAAAATTTTCTAAGAATCTTCAAGGAAAATTTTACTGAAAGATCTACTTGTTGATAAAGAATTTAACGTTTGTAGAAAAGATAATAAACAATTGTTAAATAGCTTTCAAGCCGTCATACAAGAAGAATTTTTTTCAAAATCATTTTTGTTTGCTTTTCTTGTATTTTTACTTCGATAGAAAATAACTTTTTGATGTAAATTGGAAGGTAATGAAAGACACTTAATATTACAGAATTGGAGAAAAATACATTTATCCAACATTTTTACATTTACAAATTCTAATCATGAACAGAAAAATTTCTGGAAGAAGAAGTAAATATTGAATATATTTTTTCCAACTGTCAGTGTTAAGTGGTTTCTCTTGCATTCATATGTCTGTAATTAAAGGAGAATGCTCTAAGTAAACTACAAGGTAATAATTTTGTGAATTGACCCAATAATTATCCTTAATTACCATTTGTATTTACTGCATTGTTAGAATGGATCAATTTGTTCTTATTTTTGTCTTGACAGGTTCAAACATATAGCAAAGTCTTTTTCGCTGTTTCAGCTTTTATTTTTGGAAATCTTTTCTAGGCAATTATTTTATCATATATCTTTGTTAAATTTCAATATCAAAATGTTAATTTTCTAGTTATGAGAAACTGTTGAACACTACAGCATCTTTTAAAAACAGTGGGAGGGAGGGTATCAAAACTGTTTACAGGTCATACCTTGCACACAATATTTGATACTTACAGACTAATTTCTTCATCTTCAGGTTTCCTAAGAATTATTATATTTCTCATAAATGTCATGAATAAACCATAAAGTTTATGGTTTTGTTTATAAATTAAATATGTAACTATCTGGTCTAATATTCTTGTTTAGAAATAAATTAGTGTAGTGATCATGGCTGTGTCATATTTTTTTAACTGTGAAATTCAATTCACTTGCTTGGATAAGAGTTGGAATTATTAATTTAACCAGACATATAGGTCTGCCAGACTCTTGCCAAAATTTGAAAGTATTAAGGGTTTCTATTTCATCATCGCTTCAGAACTTCCATTTTGCTCTCTTTATCCTTGTATGTGTTTATGCAATTCCTAAAATACATATTTTACTGGGAAAAGTTTGTTGAAATTATCAATCTATGAACAAACATACATATTCAATTATCATGGAGTACTTAACTTATATATGAGATCTGTTCTGAAAAACCATTATTGAAATTAAATTTTGTGTGAGAGTGAAAGACTTAGCAGGAATGTAAGTTGATTTAATAATTTAATATTGCAATTTTGATTTCTATCATAAAATATTTTATTGTGCAATCAAGCTATAAATAAAAATGGCCAGTAAAATCTAAAAAGAAAAAGCCATATTCAATACAAAGACTGAAGAATTATTCATTTTCAATATGTTTGTTTATTGCAAAACACCACAAATATCACAACTAAATGTCAATGCTATACATCGTCATAGAACTCAAATCAAGCGTAGACATGTGTATTTATCATAATAATAAACAACATGGTTTCAGGCTATTTGTTATGTATGTAGCTTGAAGGTAACAATATGGATTTAATTTTGAAATGACTCAAAGAAAACATCGCATATGGGCTCATTAATGTTTACTGCAAATGAGATTTCAGTTGTTGCAGGGAAGGACATAAATACACAGAGAGAGAGAGTATCAATGATAATGATAATAATTCCTAAATACTCGATATATTGTGTAAAATATTTGTATTATCTATAATATAAATAAATATGACTACTATTCTGATAGAGGCTTCAACAAAAGAATGTAATTTTGTGTGAAAAAGTTCTCTCAAATGGCATTTGTATTTTAGGGGTTCTGCATCTGTGATAGTGTATTGTTAATATCCAGTTAGGTAGGTACCTGATGAAATGTCAGATAATGATATTAGACAGACTTATACACACATGCATACATGTACATATATACATGAATACACACATATATATATATAAACATACATGTGTGTGTGTATATGTGGTAAGAAGTTTGGTTCCCAAACACATGGTCTCAGACTCAGTCCCCACTGCAAATGTCTTCTACTATTGCCCCAGGCCAACCACAGCCTTCTGGGCTGATTTGGTTAATAGAAATTGAAAGAAGCTCATCATATGTGAGTGTGTGTTATATATATTACAACTCACCATGTGGGGATAATCGAAATTCTTCTCCTTTTTTGTTACTCTGTGTGTGTGTGTGTGTGTGTATACATGGGTCCAACTCATGCCTACATGAAAAAATAATTGTTAAATGATGGTGATATATTGTGTATATATTTAAGCTTAAGACGAGATCCATAGTCCTTGCCCCCATTTCAAATGCTATCTACTGGAGTGATAGTATTCTCCATTTGTGGATTAGAGCTAGAAAAATTTCTTGCAGACCAAAAACAACCTAAGGGAGGAGATTCCCCGTTCGACCCTTGGATCCATTAGATTTGCCAACCAGACCATTCTAAAAGCGATAACTTGTCTTGTTTAAAGCTCATGTAGTTACATTATACTTTGTTTACAAATTACCTGACTGTAATGGTTTTCTACCTCTAGTTTGAGGAGAGATTATATGCCCTCTGCCATTAGAGTATATATATATATATATATATATATATATACATATATATATATTTCTTTATTACCCACAGGGGGCTAAACATAAAGGGGACAAACAAGGATGGACAAAGTGATTGAGTCAATTACATCAACCTCAGTGGAATTTGAATTCAGAATGCAATGGCAGACAAAATACCGCTAAGCATTTCGCCCGGCATGCAAACAATTCTACCAGCTCACCGCCCTATGATATATATATATATATATATCATCATTATCATTATCATTTAACGTCCATTGCCCATGCTAGCATGGGTTGGAAAGTTTGACCAGGGCTGGTAAGCTAGAAGGCTGCACCAGACTCCAGTCTGATTTGGTATGGTTTCTGCAGCTAGATGCCCTTCCTAATGACAACCACTCCAAGAGTGTAATGGGTGCCATATGCGATGACTATGATTTCACTTGGCTTGAGGGATCTTCTACTCAAACACAGCATAATGCCGAAGGTCTTGCTCATTCCCTCTGTGAGGTCCAATACTCCAAAGGTGCTTTTTATATGCCACTGGCATGGGTGCCAGCTATGTGACACCAGCATCAGCCATGACTGCGATTTCACTTGGCTTGATAGGTGGGTCTTCTCAAGCACCGCACATTGCCAAAGGTCTTGGTCACTAGTCATTATATTTGTGAAGCCCAAAGTTCAAAGATTATGCTTCACCAACTCTTCCCAACTCTTCCTGGGTCTACCTGTACCACAGGTTCACTCCACAGTTAAAGATCGGTACTTCTTCACACAGCTGTTCTTGTCTATATGCCTCACATGACTATACTAGCATAGTCATCTCTCTTGCACACCACATCTGATACCTCTTATGCCCAACTTTTCTCTCAAGATGCTTACACTCTTTCGAACATGCACACTGACACTGCACATCCAGCGAAGCATACTAGCTTCATTTCTTTCAAGCTTATGCATGTCATAGCCCATGTTTTACTGCCATGCAGCATAGCTGTTCACACACAGGCATCAAATAATCTGCCTTTCACTCTGAGAGAGAGGCCCTTTGTTGCCAGCAGGAGTAGGAGCTCTCTGAACTTTGCCCAGCCTAATCTTATTCTCACAGCTACACTCTCGGAGCATTCACTTCTACAACTAACTTGGTCACCTAGATAACAGAAGCTACCTACTACCTTTAGCTTGCTCCCCTGGCAGTTGATGGAGTCTATTTTCTGTGCATTTTCAGCGTTTATTGTACCTGTGCGTCTTCCACATGCAAAAGTTAGTTTCCCTGTTAACCTTCCTCTGATGTTGCTGCACCTTTTATGTGTTCAAAGTTTACACTGGGAGCATCTTATGGAGTTTCTCTTTTTTTTTTATACCCAGGCCTATTCCACATTTTTTTGAGGAGGGAGTAACCACAAGACACACACCAGGCATAACATTTGTTTCCCAGCTCAAAGTGGCAAGCCCCGTCCTATGCATAGAACGCAACCCCTTGAATTCAGATGAAGTGGATGGTACCTTTGGTACAAAACCATGACAAACAGTTCTGGAATTTGCTTAACACTCATTGCCAAAATTCTAGAATTTTCCATATGTAGATTATTGTACATTTCTCACACCTTTGCTCCATGGAGTAAAGTTGCAACTTTCTCAGCCTATCCTTGTAGCTCATCCGCTACACTGTTTCAATCTTTTTAGTGTAGTGGCATTCGACTGATTCAAGCTCCACTATTAGTTTGGCACTATGCATATATATATATATACATACACACACACAGACATATATATATAAACATACATACACACACACATATATATAGAGAGAGAGAAAGGGAGAGAGAATGTGGTCTGTACATATATTAATATATGCGTGTTTGTATGCATATATATATATAAATATATGCAGCCGGATGGATGGCTAGACAGATGGATTGACTGATTGATTTGTTAATACAATATTAATGTATGGTAGGACTTCATATCTGAATGATGTTAATTTCACCACACTTTTACAAATTTAATACTGGAATAAATATTTAATGATAGTGAAAAATATTTATCTTTCTGCATCTCTTAGAGAAAGAAAATTTTATGCAAAATCCAGAGCTAATTCAAGCCAGAAAATTTATTAATTCACCTACTTTAGACTATATTAGCTCTCAAATAACTCTTCTAGTACCAGCTGTGAGTGTTTTTGATCATATAAGCTTTTATATATATATATATATATATTTATATATATATATATATCCATATGTGTTTAGTGATGACTGTTAGAAAAAGAGTGCGCAATACCACAGCAGAGATTAATATTTTATTTTGATCTCATCAGTCTCTTGCTACTCTGAGTTACTCATGTGGGTGTACAGGTATAATTTGCTTGAAGATCCTCTGCCCCCAAAGGCAAAACTCAGTGTAGCAAAACACTGGCTCAAACAAAATGAAATTAAATATTTCATATATAGATATGTATGTATGTATGATTATATATCTGTGTGTGTGTGTGTGTTTTTACTATACATAAAAAAAAATGTTGTTGTCAGTGACTTTGAAGTTTTGGCCAGAGTCACTATCAATAACATTCTTGTTTAAGAATGTAACCCATCATATTAATGTAAAATTGTTTTTAATACAACTGAACATAAAAGCAAACTATATATATATAACAAAAGAGGAGGTATGTTTCCACACAGGCAAAAATATAGGCAGATTTGTCATTGAAAATGCACCTAAATTTTGAAAACTTGTAATTGTTTAAAATACGTTTATTTACATATATACCAAACTAGTTTCAACAATTATTTTTTGTTTACCAATGGTAAAAGTTTAAAATTATGAATTAGAAAAACATCTTTAAAAGTTTCAATGTTTACAAATTAAAATGTTTCAATGTTGACAAATTACAATGTTCATAACATTTTAATTTGTCAACATTGAAACTTTTAAAGATGTTTTTCTAATTCGTAATTTTAAACTCTTACCATTGATAAACAAAAAATATTTTTGAAACTAGTTTAGTATATTTACATTATTTACATTTGACGGATATTTGTCCTCATCTTGTTTGTTGTTAACAGAACGTTTTGGCTGATATACCTTCCAGCCTTCGTCAGGTGTCTTGGGGAAATTTCGAACCTGGGTTCTCATTCCTAACGATGTTACTATTATTATATTATTATTATTATTATTACTATTATTAATCAGGTCGCTGCCTTGAATCAAACTCGGAACCTTGGGGTTAGTAGCCCGCGTTCTTAACCACTACGCCATATGCCCGTGGGCAATTATGGGGTGAATTTTAAGGCTTATAAATCTATTATTTTTCTATCCTTCCTCAATACCGGTTCCCATATGCTATTCATATCTGCACTCGGTCTGCTTAGGAGGTTGTTGTGTCCTAGCATATGTGCTGCTTCAAAATTTCCCCAAGACACCTGACGAAGGCTGGAGGGTATATCAGCCGAAACGTTGTGTTAACAACAAACAAGATGAGGACAAATATCCGTCAAATGTAAATAATGTAAATAATTCCTCATCTCTTAAATATAGAACTGTAGTTTAGTATATATGTAAATAAATATATTTTAAACAATTACAAGTTTTCCAAATTTAGGTGCAACAAATTTGCCTATATATATATATATATATATATATATATCTGACTTGAAGTTTAATTTTCATCAATAAATCAAGTATTTAAAGAGCAAATTCTGTGGTTGAAAAGCTTAGAGCCTTTGGGTCTTCTGTTATCAACTTTAGATACAATATTACATAAACGTGTTCGGAGTTCACCTTGAGAAATATTTTGAAGTGCAATTCCTAACTACACAATCATTTTTCTTAAGGTCATCAATTAGGGCATTATTAAGAATACTTAATAATGACTTTAAGTTGCTGTGAATCTGAAAGCTTTAAGCAACTTTTCCCTAGTTATAAAGCTATTTCAAACTTAGTTACAATTATATATATATCTATAGTATATATATATTACAATCATACACACATACATTTATACATGCATGCATGTAGTTATAGATATAGTTATTCTGAAGTTGCTCAGAGTATATTAAAATCCTCAGAGATAACACAAGATGAGGGAAACTACTGGAAAAAGTAAAAGTAAGTTTCTATAAATATTATTATCAGAAATATCAATAATATTATATCATTTTTATTCATCAGTTCATAAATTTATAAATATTAATTTTTTTACTTAAATAACTTTCAAGTCTTTTTTTTAAATCTAATCATGATTTTAAAAGATATTGATACGATGGAACATGCTTACATGTTACAATATATTAGATCTGATAAGCTCTCTAGTATCCTAGTAATTATTTCAGTTTACTTAAGACATTTTATGTGAAATAGTTGTGAGCTACAGATACTTATTCCTGCGCTTCAAAAACATTTGCCATAAAAAATTCTCCTTTCATTCTTTTTTTTTCTTTATTTTTTTTGTTTGTTTATTTTTTCATTATTGTAAAATTATATATTGATTCTTGATATTTAGATATCCAAGTATATTTTTGTGCATTAACTGAGAAATATTTAGAGATCTTACTGTCTGAAAAATATGTGTTTCATATTTTTCCTTCTATTTTCAACCATATTTTATCTATTTCTATTGAATTTATTGGGAAAAATTTCTCACAACAGAACATTGTTTTCCACTGAAACATATGTCTAAGAAATCAAAATTATATATAAATGTCTTAAATTATAATATATCAACAAAATTATTCTTCCTATAATTCTTATGGAATTGTGTAAATGTGTGTGTGATATTCGATTCGATTTTCGATATATATATATATATAGGCGCAGGAGTGGCTGTGTGGTAAGTATCTGGCTTACCAACCACATGGTTCCAGGTTCATTCCCACTGCATGATTCCTTAGGCAAGTGTCTTCTACTTTAGCCTCGGGCTGACCAAAGCCTTGTGAGTGAATTTGGTAGACGGAAACTGAAAGAAGCCCGTCGTATATATGTATATGTATATATATATATATATATATATATATATATATATATATATATATATATATATATAGATTAAGAGGTCAAGCCTAAATATATATATATATATGTATGTGTGTGTATGTGTTTGTGTGTCTGTGTTCCCCCCCCCCCCTTCAACATCGCTTGACAACCGATGGTGGTGTGTTTATGTCCCTGTAACTTAGCGGTTCAGCAAAAGAGACCGATAGAATAAGTACTAGGGTTCCAAAGAATATGTCCTGGGGTCGATTTGCTCGACTAAAGGCGGTGCTCCAGCATGGCCACAGTCAAATGACTGAAACAAGTAAAAGAGTATATATATGTATGTGTATATATATATATATATACACACACACATACATATATATATATATATATATATATATATATATATATATATATATCATCATCATCATCATCATCATCACTGATCTATACAGGTTGAGAAAGTGGACATTAAACCAGTGATGATGTTGATGGTGGTGTTATTGGTCAGGCACAATTTTTTGATCCAGTGTGTTTTGCTTGGATACGCTTCCTGATGCCAAACTTTTTGGTTGCCTTTCATTATATGCAACCATACAGTGGACCTATTCTAAAATCCAGGTTACACATAGGATGTACAAGTGTGTGTGTGTGGAGGCATATGGCCAAGTGGTTAGATGTTGCACTCATGGTTGCTAGAATGTGTTCAATTCCCAGACTGAGCAGTATGTGTTCTTGAGCAAAACACTTAATTTCATATTGCTCCGGTCCACTCAGCTATAAATGAGTGACCCTGTGATGGGTCAGTCTTCCAATTGAAGGAAGGTTGGCCGGCTCACTTAGCCAGCAAGGTGGTATCATTTAAAAACCAAAAACAATGTAAAGCACATTGTGATCAGTGATGTATGACAATGTCTGATAGTCTTGTCCTTACCATGATTACCCTATCTGATTAACTCATTGGTCAAATGAGCTAATAAGAGAGGCTCTATATGGTTGTCAGCATACTAAACATAGCAGCCAAATCTCCAAACCAACCTTTACCATCTTGAATGGCACAAAGATAAGATAATCAAAGGAATGCTATGATTGAAAAATATTATCAACTTGTTATCACTTGAATGTCTTTGATCTTGTGTCTGTTCAGTCAAGGCTGGCTTAGAACTAAACAGCTCAGTATTACTCAACTATTATTCAGTGGTCTGTAATATTTGATATTTTATCGCTGTTAATACATTACACCAATTGTTTGTGCAGTCCCCTGTGAACACATCTAGCCAATCATCATCATCATCATTTAATATCCACCTGCTATGCTAGCATAGGTGGGATGGCTTCACAAGAGCCGGTCAGGCACAAGCCTGCACCAGACTTCTGTAACTGTTTTGGCAGGATTTTTACAACTGGATGCTCTTCCTAGCACCAACCACCCAGCAGAGTGGACTTAGTGCTTTTTACACAGCACAAGCACATGTGAGGTTAGTTTTGGTGAGAGTTTTACAGCTGGATACCCTTCCGAACACCAACCACCTTACAGTGTGGACTGGGTACTTTTAAGTGTCACTTGCACTGACAGGGTCACAAAGTACTTGCAAGACAAAAAAGAAAAAACATCTAAAATGTTAATATGTGTATTCAAAAAGGCCAGTGGCCTTGTACACTGAATAGAATGAAGTCATAGAGTAGGGTTTGTATACCTACATATAACTTTAAACTTTTCCAAGATTATGTTGTGTCATGTCCTTCCAGAATCTATGAAATAAATGCAGTTGAGTACTGAGGTTGATCTAACTGGCTCTACTCATTCTGATATTTTGAGATCTTACACCTGTGTAAGAAAGCAATATGGATATGCAATATGACAGACTTCATTTATAGAAATTTATTTCATAAAAGTATAGATTATAGTTGTTTCTACTCTCCAACCTATATCAAAGACTGAAGCCAGAGTCAGATTTTAATATTTCCTTATTAATATATCATGGTTTTCTAGTTTTTGGCTATTTTTCTAACATAAATGATGAATATTTAGCAGAATATTACCAAAAATAATATGTTTGTCTTCTGTAGAACAACTCCACTACCTTAATGCTATTATTTACTCAATTTTTGGTACATAGTGTATGTCCATGTGTAAGTATGCATATGTATGCATCTGTGTGTGTGTATATACATACATACATATGAATAAATATAGATATGTGTGTGTGTGTATATATATATATACACACACACATATATACACATAAAGATAGAGGCATCAAGCTGTTAGATCAGGTTATGAAAGTTACAGAGAGGGTCATAGCCCAACTAATTAGGGAGCGAATCAATTTAGATGAGATGCAGTTTGGGTTCGTGCCAGATAAAAGCACTACTGATGCCTTATTTCTAGTGAGACAGCTGCAGGAGAAATACCTAGCTAAGGATAAACCTCTGTACCTGGCTTTCGTTGACATGGAGAAAGCCTTTGACAGGGTCCCCCGATCCCTTATCTGGTGGTCAATGAGGAAACTTGGGATAGAAGAATGGTTAGTGAGAGCTGTGCGAGCCATGTACAGAGATGCTGCCAGTAAGGTGAGGGTTGGAAATGAGTACAGCAATGAATTCCGGGTAGAGATAGGGGTCCACCAAGGTTCCGTCCTCAGACCCCTCTTATTTATCATAGTCCTCCAGGCAATCACAGAGGAGTTCAAGACAGGTTGCCCCTGGGAGCTCCTCTATGCTGATGACCTTGCCCTAATTGCGGAGTCACTATCAGAACTAGAGGAGAAGTTTCAGGTGTGGAAGCAAGGTCTAGAATTGAAGGGCCTTAGAGTCAACCTAGCTAAAACCAAAATCCTAATAAGTAGGAAGGTAGATAAAACACAAACCCCTTCAGGTAGATGGCCCTGCTCAGTATGTAGAAAAGGAGTAGGTAGTAACTCTATAAGATGTACCCGGTGCAAGCTATGGACACATAAGAGGTGCAGCAACATCAAAGGCAAGTTAACTAGCAAGTTAGTTTTTGTTTGTGGCAGATGTTCAGGTGCAATAAAGACTGTAAACAAACAGGAAACAACTTCTATCTCATTCCAGGGTGAAAAACTAGAGGTAGTCGATAGCTTCCGCTATCTGGGCGACCAAGTTAGTAGTGGGGGTGGGTGCGCTGAAAGTGTAGCTGCTAGAATAAGAATAACCTGGGCAAAGTTTAGAGAGCTCTTACCCCTGCTGGCGACAAAGGGACTCTCACTCAGAGTAAAAGGCAGACTGTATGACGCATGCGTACGAACAGCCATGCTACATGGCAGTGAAACATGGGCTGTAACTGCTGAGGACATACGTAAGCTCGCAAGGAATGAAGCCAGTATGCTCCGTTGGATGTATAATGTCAATGTGAATACCCATCAGAGTGTAAGTATCTTGAGAGAAAAGCTGAACATTAGAAGCATCAGTTGTGGTGTGCAAGAGAGACGATTGCGCTGGTATGGACATGTGGTGAGAATGGATGAGGATAGCTGCGTGAAAAAGTGCCACACCCTAACAGTTGAGGGAACCCGTGGAAGACATAGGCCCAGGAAGACCTGGGCTGAGGTGGTGAGGCAAGACCTTCGTACATTGGGCCTCACCGAGGCGATGACTACTGACCGAGACCTTTGGAAATGTGCTGTGCGTGAGAAGACCCGGCAAGCCAAGTAAGATCGTTGCCAGTGCCCCTGGACTGGCTCTTGTGCGGGTAGCACATGAGATGCACCATTTTGAGCGTGGCCGTTGCCAGTACCACCTGACTGGCTCCCGTAGGATTTTCGAGTGAGATCGTTGCCAGTGCCCCTGGACTGGCTTGTGTGGGTGGCACATAAAAGACACTATTTCGAGCGTGGCCGTTTTCGTGCGGGTGACACGTAAAAGCACCCACTACACTCTCTGAGTGGTTGGCGTTAGGAAGGGCATCCAGCTGTAGAAACTCTGCCAAATTAGATTGGAGCCTGGTGTTGCCATCCGGTTTCACCAGTCCTCAGTCAAATCGTCCAACCCATGCTAGCATGGAAAGCGGACGTTAAACGATGATGATGATGATGATGATGATATATATATATATATACACATATATATATGCATATATATATATATATATACACACATATATATACATATATATATATACACACACACACACACATATATACACACATATACATGCACATATATATATATATATATATATATATATATATATATATATATATATATATATACACACACACATATATGTATGTAGATGTATATATGAGGCTGTCTCCTACTTTTATGGTACCACCCTAGTGTGGCCACAGCTGAATGGCTGAAACCAGCTATAGTTTAAAAAAGATATTTGTTCCAACTGAAACACATTCTTTCTTACAAAGACAAATTATGACTTTTGGCAAGTATTGCCTTTGAGAACATGAGTGTCACCTTTGCTTTTTTTTTTTTTTTTTGCTCTTTTCACATGTGTAGTATATGTGTGTGTGTGTGTGTGTGTGTGTGTGTGTGTGTTGGAACTGAAGTTTGTTTCCATAGTGACACACTTTAAGTATCATTTCTCTTGTTTCAATATATTTGGCAATTTTGTCCATGGAGATGAATGTATTGCTAACAATGCCTAATTACCTCTACTTTTACACCAATTACATTATTGGATAATTAATTCTAAATGACTTCTTATAAAGCAGTAGGAAAAAGTTAGATTAGAAGTTCCCTTTAATAATGTATTTTATTCTGAACTATTCCACCTAGACATATAGATTATGGTAGCCAAATTTAAGTTTGGTTCAGTGATTTTCTGAGAAACTGAAGAGCCTTACAATGGGCACTCTCATACATAAAATATAATGAGTTGAAAAATCTCTGAATAATTGAAAATATCCTTGCAGTTAGTAAGCAAAAACTTCCTCCAAAATACATTAATATCAGCCAAGTGATTTTTGTTTTCCTAAATAGATAGTGTAGATAGATGTGGATGATATGGAAGCCTACTTTGATAACAATCTTTAAAGAGTTAACTATGTTTGACTTTAGTTGACCTACAGAAGGTATTTCTCTTGTAAATATTAGTTATGACCTTCAGTGAAAAAAACATAATATCTAGTTAAGTTTGGTTAGCTCAAACAAAATGATATGATAGAAAATAAATATACACATGGTGCAATTTCTATTTTATATACAAATGGTTAATATTCATAGTCAAGTAAATTCACACCCCAAATAGTTTAAAATACAAACATACAGTAGACAAGTGATATGCAATTAGATTCTACTATCAGTATTATTTTCTAAGATTCCTTTTAGACAAATTAATCGATATTTCATGTTAAACAAGAGATAATTTTGTAAATAAATTCCAGAAACATGTCATAGAATTACCAGTCTATTTCCTTACAAAATCAAGTTGAAAAAAATTAATGTGAACCATTTATGGACTCCTGGTGTGTCTATTGGGTCAGTGCTTAACCCTGTCTCATGTTGTGAAAGAAAGAAATATGAATCAAAGCTGTACGATAGATTTGGGTTATTAGAGGAGTTTACTATAACAAGCTAACTATTATCTTCACTTTGTCATTATGAGTCAATGAGAGAGCCTCTATGTGGACACTTGAATTGCTAGTAAAAGCAATCAAATCTTCTACAAATTATATCTTATCTTAAAAAAGAACTCTCTGGCTGTATTATGTACAAAAAAGGAAGGCAGGTTGGACATAGAATGTTTCTGACCATAGATCTGCTTAACCAGGCTAACCTGGAGCCAAACAAGAACAATGTAGTACTTAATTATCATGTAGTCTCTAACTACAGCTAAATGGATTGTTAAGAACAGTCGTGTATACAGTGTTGCATCAGACGTTTCCTTTATATCTGTTGGAGGCAGTACACCATATTGATAATGCTTCTTACCCTTCTGAATCCAAACAGAATCTCAACTGCATTTTTCTCATTTTGTTGAGCAATGCTTTTGTGAAATCATTGTGACTGCATCAGGCTGCAAAATCCCTCTATGGTACCTGCATTCATTCCTATTACCTTTTTTTTAGGAAACATGTGTAATTAATTAAATATAATAATAAAGAAATGTAACATATGACTCCCTAGATGTGTGATCAAGTATAAAAAACAAATCATCAGAAATGGATACTTGCATAATGGTCAGATCTTTTATCTTTTACTGGTTTTGATCATTGAACTGTGGTCATGTTGGAGTACCATCTTCTTAAAAAGTTTAATCAAACAAAACTATTCCAGTACTTATTTTAAGTCTGGTACTTATTCTATCAGTCTCTGGGAACATAAACAAACCAGTACAAGTTGTTGCGTTACAGTGGGAAACACACACACACACACACACACACACACACACACACACACACACACACACACGCACATGCACACACACACACGTACATACATATGACAGCTTTCCACATAGTTTCTGCCTGTCAAATTCACTCACTAGACATTGTTCAGCCAAGGGGCTCTAGTAGAAGACACTTGCCCAAGGTGCTACATCGTGGAACTGAATCCAAACCATATGGTTGCAAAGTGACCTTTTTAACCACACAGCTATGCCTGCGGAGATAAATATATTATAAGTTTTATTATACTTAGAAGTAAAACTACTATCAACAAAAGTGATTGTAAACGAACAATAATTTTCAGTACAATATCTGTACCAGAGAACTATGAAGGAATGTTGTTAAGGTGGGGGAGAAGATTACTTAACCTCTAGAAAAATCTATTTAATCACATCAAGGAAACAGGTAATAACAGATTATTCATGGCATCTGATATGGATAAATATATGCAAGTATTAGTTAACATTTTCTATTTTGATCAATTTATTGACATTGTGAATGTAAGAAATGGTTTTCTTTATTATTCACATTCAACAACATGCTACACAGCTGCAGTTAAAATACTATTCGTTACTAGATGTATTCCTGTTACAAATAGTCATTCAACTGGTCAGAAATAAGAAACAGTAAGATAAATGTTTGGCGAGCCTTCAAATCATACTTGGTAAAATATAGCAACTGTTGTAAAACATTACTTGAAAGAAACCTGAAACTATTTAATGGAAACAAAGATAAAAGCAAGATATATATACATATAATAGTAGCTTTATCATCACACGAATACATACACCCATACATACACCCATACACATATACATACAAACATACATACATACATACATACATACATACATACATATGTATATATGTACATGCATACAGTAATATTTTATACTCTTTTTGAAAACACAGCCAGCTTCTAACAAGAAGTATTTTCACCTTATTTCTGGAGATTATGTCTTAGCGTTTTCAATTTTTCCTGTTTCTTTTTTGAGTATGCTCAGAATCTACGAAAAGCTAGTATTTTTATATTTGTACATGTATCACAACTCTTCTCTTTCCTACTGTGATATTTTGACCAGTTTGACATATATACACCTTTAATCTTTTTATTTTTGATCATGACAAAATTATTAGTTCTTCCTTTTAGCTGTATCTAACTGTATAACCCTGGAAATATTTATGTTTATACTTCCTCAAAACTTCTAGTTAGTGCATGCATAATTTTGGAATGTTCATATTTTTTCTTCATGTTTTCCTATAATAATCATTGACTGCCTTGTCATGCTTGTGAAGGTATTGTGATGTAGTTAGAGTTAAATATACAGTTAAAATATGTTTGTAGTTTCTGCAAATTGGATAGACATAAGGCACTTATGTATTTTGATCTAATACATACATATATAACCTTGCATATTAGTAATAGTTGTAGTATTTTGATCTCTTTACATTCTGAGTTCAAATCTTGTTAACATTGACTATTTCCTTCATTCTACTTAGAGTTGAAAAGACAATTTAATTTACTGGGTGAAAAGCTAAGCAGTATTTTGCGCATCACTACATTCTGAGTTCAAATTCTGCCAAAGTTGACTTTACCTTTCATCCTTTCAGGGCAAATAAATTAAGTACCAGTGAAACACTGGAGTCGATGTAATTGACTTGTCCCCTCCCACAAATTGTCAAGCCTTGTGCCTATAGTAGAAAGGATTATCATTATCATTATTATCATCATCATTAACATTGGACTTGTGTGCAGTAATGTAACACTCTTGAGTTTTAATCTATGAGGGAACTTCTACATAGTTGCACAATCTGCTAGAGTTTTCAGCCAAACCACTCTCAAATCACACTTCAACATCTTTAAATGAGAAAAAACACATTTAGTAATGTAATCCTAAAATGACAGAATGTTTGATGTTATATCTTTGATCATAAGCGTGACAATAAGAACTGGTTTAAAGTTAAACAGGAAATGGTTTTGACTATATTCATTGTGAATGCCTTGATAATGGGTCTGAACTTTACATCACTTATTCACTCTTTCTCTATAAATTTGTGTCTGTATAGGAAAATAATTTTTTTGTGTTATTGTTATTGCAGTGTTGTTGGACTGGCTGAATCATTAGAAGGTCAAACAACCTGCTTTGCAGTATTTCATTACTGGGCCCTATGTCAGGCCTTTAAATCCCACTAATGTCTTTCACCCTTTCAGGTGGATAAAATAAGGTATAAGTGAAATACTGGGGTCAGTTTGATCAATAATACCCTCTTCACAAAATGCTTAACCTTGTGCCAATGTTAACAACGTCATTGTTGTTATGGTGGGTAGGTAATGTAATGTAATATTAATTTGTCAGTGAATCAAATCCATAATTTAATTTCAATTCTTAGTTGCAACTATTACATCCTTATGTGTTGCATAAATATTTCAACTTCATATTTCTATGACCCCTTATATACTTGAGGTTTTTTAAGTATGGGGGAAGAGTATAAATCAACCAGGTGGTAAGAATGGTGGCCGTCTAACAGTCCTCATGTCCTCTGTCAACCACAGTACCAAACTGGGGTACTTCATGGGGTTTAATGCTCAATCTGAACTTCTGCAGATCAATGTCTGCTGGAATGACGTAGACATGGAGGAACCAAGAGGTTTGGTCTGAATTCTTACAAATGACTGATCTCTAAAGGCACCCAAGGACCTGATAGGGAGGTTAAACTAAGCTGTGTTATATCTGTCTTAGTAAGAAATTATTATCATCATCATCATTAAGGTGGCAAGCTGACAGAACCATTATGCTGCTTTATGTTCTGAGTTCAAATGCCACCAAGGTCAACTTTACCTTTCATCCTTTTAGAGTTGATAAAATAAGTGCCAGTTGGACATTGTGAGTCAATGTTACCAACTTCCCCCTCCCCTCAAAATTGCTGGCCTTGTACCAAAATTGGAAATCATTGTTATTATTATTATTGTTGTTGTTGCTGTTGTTGTTAAGGTGGTGAGCTAGCAGAATTGTTAGCATATTGGGTGAAATGCTTAGCAGTATTTCATCTGCTGGTGTTCTGAGTTCAAATTCCACCAAGATTGACTTTGCCTTTTATTCTTTCAGGGTCAATAAATTAAGAACCAGTCAAGTACTGGGGTCAATGTAATCGACTAGCCCACTCCCCACAAATTCCAGGCCTTGTGCCTGTAGTAGAAAGGATTATTATTATTGTTGTTGTTGATGGTCCATTGGAATTTCTTTGGTATTTCTTTGCCTGAAAATATTTTTAAAAATTTCTATAAAGAAATCTATTACACTGTTTACAAGGATAATATCAAACCTCCCAGACTTTCATAATATTTCATCAGTTATTTAATATTTCACTGTATCCTGAAGCTATGAACATGAAAAGTTGTAAACACATCCTTGAAAACATTTGAAATATGGTAACTTTATAAATGCTAATCAAAATTTCTGTAATTCAAACTTTGATACTGCTGTAAAGGAGAAATATTATAAGTAAATAATAAGTCTTTCCTTATTTAGAGCTTGTTATTGTGAATGCAGTAGTTTTTGACATTTTAATGGGTTTATAATAATCAAAACATAATTAACTTATACAAGTGATATAAACATTTGGATAAGATTTCTCTTTCAAAAGATTGCTTTTTATGAAAAAATGTCCTGAAATATTAGAGAAAAGAAAGATTTTCTCTTATATCTGAAATTTTTTTATCCATACTTTTGTTGTAATCTCATATATACATATATGCTTGCACACACATACACACACACATACATTAATAGATGGTTAAATAGACCATGGAATTACATGGAGCATTCTTTAGCGTTGGTTAAATGAAGCTACATTTAATTAAGTGTTGGTTCAAGTGAAATAAAGATATAATCTTCTAATTATTTGTATTTCCATTACATTTACCTGGTTTGTTATATTCAGGTGAAAACACTCAGAATCGAGAGCATGAACCATTGACCGATAACAATGACGATATTGGACATCATCAGTTGGCTCTTTATGAGGTAAGTTTTTGTTTTTTGTGTTTGTGCTTGTTGGTATGTGTGTGCACTTAAGATTTCCAGTATAGTAAAGTATTTGTTCCAGGAACACACAAAATACTGAAATACTAGCATCAAATTTGAACCCACTACTTTTGGTCATTTCATTCCTATTCTCATCAAAAAGCACCTATCAAGTTATTGTTGCTTTAACAAACTAAAAAAAAAAAAAAAAATCTATTTTCCGATCCTCTTCAGGTTACCACTAGTTTCAGTGCATCACTTTCACAGAATCCAAATCCTTCACTCAATTGACTGATTGGTATTATATCAGTTAACTTAAAGAAGACTGAAAAGTGACAATGAGTACTTAAGTTTTAAAACAATTTATTGGTAATTATGCTGTATGTCCATTGTTAGAAAGGAATAAAAGAAATCTGTAATCTTAAGAATATAAAGCAAAGGAAGACTATAAATCACATTGAGATATAGGAAAAGAAAATACGAATAGGTGAGTGAGTCAAGAATGTGTTGAGATGGATTTAGAGAAATGAAAACAGTGAATCTATAAAGAAAACTATGAAGTGCAATCAAAATATTAATGAATAACAAAAGAGCCTGTAAAGAAAGAAGAAAGGACAAGAAATAACATATAATCATATATAATGCTAACGTTACAGTATTCTTCTGTGCAATGTTGAGCAACTTTATAATTCACGGATTAATTTTTCATAATGTAAATAAATTCTATGACTTCCTAAGAATGAAAATCAAACTTGAATATAAACCATAACAGCTAGGCTAGCTTTGATTTACTGTTTCTGTTAAATTCTTATCATTAAATATAAAGCTATTAATAAATTATGACACTCATGATGTATGGAATCTATTTTAATGCAAAAATACCAATTTTCCAAACAGACATGTCTGAAAGTCACTGGTGTACTAATAGTAATAAATCTGAGTCAAGTTGCAAGACTACTTGTTGACATAGTTAATACAGGATCATTAAAAAGTTAATTAGAAATAATTATGTTATGAAAGTAATATTGTTTTGGTTTTTTTTTTTTACTCTGTCAGTGAGTATGTGAAACAACTCAGGACATGTTTTTTATAAAATTAGATCTCCTCGGTATAGAATAAACTTCATTGTACTAGCCAAAGTAGCGATGGGAATACCTGCAGGAACTTATAATTGTTGTTAAAAAGCACTCAGTTTTCACTTTAAAAAAATATAGTTTTGATAATGTTTTGTTAGTTTTATTTAATCAGGCTTATCTACTTTGGTAAGATTTGAAATGATGAGCCATTCAATGTTTGCTATTTCATTGGGTTATCTCTTATTCAGCTGTCTAAACTGAACAAAGAAATTGAGTGACTGAGTATCTTTACTCTCTAGGGGTTTATTGTAATTTACTGCTGTTGGTTCCAGTAAAAGCATAGAGACTAAGATTAGAAAATAATGGAAGATCCTCCAGATGTTTGGCAGCAAATGTTGTGTGAGTCAACAAAAAGCCTCTGCAGAGTTACTTTGTCTGCTAGAAATAGCAGTAAATTCCCCTTAAATTACATCCTGTTGTATTAATATGGAATAGCACATAGGACAAAGTAGTTTTAGATATATATAAAAAGATGGGATGGTCACACTGGATGGCTTAGTCAGGATTGACTTGAGGTTAGGCAACAGCAACACAAAGGTTGTGACTTACTATGCAAAGGGATAACTGTGTGAAACATTTGTAAGCATATTGTTACCTTGTAGAAAGACATATTATTGAATGTGGGATAAATCAGGTATGGCTTATTAGATATGTAATACCGAGCAGAATTCAGGTGATAAAACATCTGAACATTAAAATCATTGGCTGATATGTTAAGTACTTACAATGGTGAAATGATCATGTAACACATATTTGCATGTCACCTGTGGAATATAAGACTTTAAGTTGATGGTGGGAGGTAATTTCAGTAGAACCAGACCAAAGTAGAACTGGTAAAAGGGGGGGAAATTGTATATGTAAATTTCAAATCTCCACAAATGTAATGCACTGTATATCAAAATGGATGAAGCTATGTTATGATCTACATAAATAAAACCCATGCCAGCATGAGCTAATATATATATATATATATATATATATATATATATACATACACACACACATCGAACACACACAGAGTTAAGTTACTCTAATTATATGCTTTGAAATAATAACTGTAGTTAAGTATTAAATTTAAACTTTTTAGTATACTTTTGAGTTCATTTTATATATGTTTATTTAGTTTCAGTGTCAAGTAAATAAGTGCTGACCAAATATAAGGTCAATTATATATAATTGGCTGTATCCTCCCCAATAAAATTCCCAGCTTTTTACTTATGTTGGAATTCTGAGGGACTCACATACATGAACTTGAAATGGCTAAAAGCTTTTGTTTATTGTACTTCATTATATGGGATTTCTTTTTATACATTTTTGATGCCAGACATTCTCCTGAATCAGCTTCAGATTGAGATCTAATTCTTGTTTATTGTAGGTAAACAAAATATGTGTACCCCAGCATATTTCAGTTTTTGGCTTTCACTGAATTGAGTCGCACCAATGTAAATAAGCACTAACCACCGTAAATTTTAAGGATTATATCTCATTATGTATTGACCTAGTTATCTTAGCATTTATATTATATATGTTGACAAGTTAATTGCTCTTTAAATAAAGGCTTAGTGGTTCTGGTATAGAATGATTTTGGAAAGATATTGTGACACATAGTCAAGCCTATCTAATACATTTTAGATCATTATTCTTCATGAATCAGAGAAATAGTTGAAAATACTAAGTATATCATAGTCAATGCACACATAGATGCAGATGTGGCTTTCTGATTAGGAAGCTTGCTTCCCAACCGCATTTCTTCAGGTCCAGTCCCACTGCATGGCACCTTTGGGCTTGTGAGTGGATTTGGTAGATGAAAACTGGAAGAAGCCCATTGTGTATATAAATATAACTTGCCTGAAGACCTTGTTCACCAACAGGCAAAACTCAGAATGGCAAAAGACTGCTTCAAGAAAAATAAAAATGTGTGTGTGTGTGCATGAGTATGTATATTTGTTTGTGTTTTCCTTTTATCTTGGAAAATATATGCTGATTCATCATCATCATCATCATCATCATCATTTAACAACTGTTTTCCATACCAACATGGGTTAGACAGTTTGACTGGGACCGGAGAGCCGTACCAGGCTCCAATCTGATTTGACTGGATGCTATTATTAATGCCAACCATTCTAAGAGTGTAGTCAATGCCTTTTACATGTCTCAAAATATACTACATTAGCCATACTCTGGCTGTTAGCCTTTTTCCTTCCGACAAAATTATGCTCAATTGCAATTCCTTTATTCTTTTACTGGTTTCAGTCATTGGACTATGTTCGTGCTAAAGTACAACCTTTAGTTAGTTTTCATCGAAAGTTTTATCAAGCCCAATATCTATTTCAAAATTTATTTCATCCACTTCTATTTATTGAAAGTTCAGTTACTTTTTTGACATAAAGTGACACAATTTGATAATCCAGAATATACACACACATGTACAATAGGCTTTTGCATTGTTTCTTTCAACCAAATTTCACTACAAAAGGCATGGTTCTATGCTACAACTCTACAGTAGAAGGCACTTACCAAGCTGCATATAACAAGACCACTTCCATAATTATATAGCTGCTATGTGAACTTCTTAACTATAGAACATAATCAAATATGTCCTTTGAAAACATGGTGTACTGGATTTCAGATAAGTGCTCTTGATATGAGAAATGTCCAAAGCCTTAAAAAGATATTTAGAGATTCAATGAGAGCGATTATATATTAGAGAGTAAAAGTAGGAAAAGTTATATCTTAAAATCACAGGAGTGATAAGTACATAATATAAACAATATTGTATTAATAAATAGATAAAGTACACCTATGATCATTAAAGAATTTTTTTTTTTAAAGTTTTGAAAGTTCTTACAATCACTTCATGAACATACTACCTCTCAAAATGAAATCAAAAGTTGATAAGCATCGTTGGGAAGTATATCCACTCATCAGAGAAAAGGATAAATGTCACTGGAGGAAATTGAATGAAGGAAATACTATTTAAAATCGAATGTGAAGGGTGTTGTTTAAAAAATTATTCCTATAAATAAATCCATAGCAAAAATCCGTGCTAAGAATCTGTAATGGTTGTGTAGAGATAGAATTCCCATCATCCCTTTCCTCTTCCATGTGTAAACCATAAATGTAAGAGAATAAAAGTGATTAATTGTTGCTTTTATATTTATAGAGATAAAACCAGGAGATATTATTATATTTTATGCAAATGTAAATGTGTTTATTTATCTATTTATTAATACAATATTTAGTATAGAGTAAATTAATGTATTATATTTAAAGTCAATTAGTTATATATTAGAAGAGTATACTCTTCTAATATAGAACTAATTATATATATATAATTTGCATTAAGATTTTACAGCACCTTTATCTTTACTTGCATTTATTTTGTCTCAACTTGAAGTAAGAGCAATTGAACATGATGAAACAAAATCTAATATGGCTGAGTCATGGATTAGAAGTAAATCTCCATACAAGATAGTTTCAGGACACTGTTTTGATACCAAGTAGCATCCATATCACCAGCGCTCTGGAAAAAAGACAAGAATAGCATGTACTTTTATTTTCCTACCCTATAAATCTTCTGCCCTGTGTGTAGAATAAACCAACATTGCTTAGTATTCATGACAAACTGCCAACTAACTACCTTAGCTAGAAGTCTGTTTCACAGACAGAAGCCATAAGTGTTAAATAATTTGTTATTATATAGGCTAAGAAAATTATTGGGAAATAATGAATATTATGAAAGTTATTGTATTACTGTTGTAATTACTGACGTTAAATCATTAAGCCAAAGCCAAATAAGACTTGTGCACTTTTCAGATTTTCATTCAATAATAAATCTACAACTGTTTGTTTAAATTTTTATTTTCTTAATTTCTTTAAAATATTCATCATTGTATTTCCTTTTTATTTCTTTATCTTTGATTTAAACATTTTAGGAAGATTTACAACGAAGAGGTAAAGTTTCGAATATTATCAATCGAATTGGTAATTACCAAGCAGGAATTGCTCCTAACCTCGAAGAGGAAGAGGCTGCACCAAAAAAGAGCAAGGTGAGTGCATGATTATAATAGTCATTATATATCATAATGGTTATTTTACAGAAGATTTTTCATATTTTGTACTATATAACTCTTTATAATCTGTTCTTAAATACTTTGATATTTACTCCTGTTTTACTCAGAGTGCTATATCATTTTAAAGGAAGATACTCTAATTCATAGAGAACAAATTAGTCATGTCTATGAATTTGTTTTGCAAGATTCCTGATGTGAAATCATCTGTACAAACAGATATTATTATATTTCAGGATGGTCGTTTTTTTTTTCCTTGTCAAATAAATACATGCACTATATATTTGTTTTTCACTTGTTTATTATTGTTCTCATTTTGTCTCATGTCCATTGTCTGGAAATCATTTATCACCACACCTGTGACCTCTTCAGTGACTCTTCTATCCCACACATGGGATGGAAGAGTCACTGAAGAGGTCACATGTCTGTGACAAAAGATTTCTATACAATGGACATGAGACAAAATGAGAACAATAATAATTGAATAAAGATCAAATATATAGTGAGTGTGTTTATTTGGCAAGAAAAGAAAATGACCAACCTGAAATATAACAAAACTAATCATGACAAATGATTTAGCTGAGCCAGGATACCTGTCTTTAAACCAAGTTATGATGGCTATCATAACTTTTGTGATACTCACTCTACAGAGTAATGACACTTTAAGTTCTATAATGGAGAATTTCCAAGTTTATGATGAACCTTGTACATAATTTGCATGAGTGAACTATTTCAATAAACTACAGAAAAATTATGTTACATTTCAGGAAATTATTATAAACCGGGTCATTAATTTACAAAGAAGATTGAGGTTTTTTCTTTTGTTTCCAGGGAGCCAAGCTAGGAACATTGATGGGAGTGTACCTGCCCTGCATTCAAAATATATTCGGTGTTCTGCTGTTTGTACGCATGACCTGGATTGTAGGATCTGCTGGTGCCATAGAAAGTTTTTTGATAGTGATCGTCTGCTGTTCCACGGTAAGTAATTTTTCAATATTGATGTGTTGTCCTTTTACCCCCAACTACGTTCAGCTTAGAAACCAAATATCATGGCTATAATTCCTTATAAACATTTTTTTCTTATTGCTGCCTAATATATTTAAATTCCTTGTTTCTCTTCCTAGTAAACAATAATTCTATCTTCATATTTCTGTCTTTCTGATATTCATTTTTGTTTTGGAGAAAGTTTATGAATAATGTTCCTTTCAGGTGCTTTGATAAGGCAGATTATATATATATAATTACATAATAAAAAGAGAAAAATATAAATAAACTAGCACTCTGTCAGTTATGACAACAAAGGTTCCTGTTGAACTGATCGATGGAACAGCCTGCTCATGAAATTAACTTGCAAGTGGCTGAGCACTCCACAGAAATGTGTATCCTTAATGTAGTTCTCAAGAAGATTCAGCATGACACAGAATGTGACAAGGCTGTCCCTTTGAATTGCAGGTACAACTCATTCTTGTCAGCTGAGTGAACTGGAGCAATGCAAAATAAAGTGTCTCGCTCAAGAACACAACATGCCACTGGGTATCAAACTCAAGACCTTACAAAATCATGAGCCAAATACCCTAACTGCTTAGCCACATACCTTCACATGTACTGCAGTCTAAGACACTGCACTATGTCATTGTTATTATGTAATCAGTGATCTTAAATATTCTGCTTAATGTCTAAACAAATGGTAAATGACTCCTACCTATTAATTGGCTTATGTTTATATCCTCTTTTAAAAAAATATCATAAGCAAATAAAAGATTAACTGTATTACTATACAGAAATATCAAACTAGTATGTGATTTCATATTAATAAAATATTAACTTTTCTATTGATTCTATTGCAGACATTACTAACTTCAATCTCCATGAGTGCTATTGCCACTAATGGTGTAGTTCCTGCTGGAGGGTCATATTTCATGATATCAAGGTCTCTGGGACCAGAGTTTGGTGGTGCTGTTGGTATTTTATTCTATCTTGGCACTTCTGTAGCATCGTCGATGTACATCATTGGTGCTGTGGAAATTTTACTAGTAAGTCTATGTTTGATTTAACATTTCTGTTTTTGACTGTTTTTACTAAATTACCCCTTCATCATCTGAAATCAATGACTAAATTGGAAAAGATTGAAAAAAATATCATAAAATAAACAGATTATAAGTAATGTCTCATGTCAGGTGCAAAGTGGCAGCATAGGTCAATGACAGATTCATAGATTAAAGTTCTCCATCTCAGAAGATTAGCATTAAAAATGTGTCTGTGATTAAACATTTTAAAATATTGATTAATAAGAATATTTGTAATAAAGGCAATTATACATAATGGTTTTACACATTGCCAAACATAAAAGTGGAACTGCAAAACCCAAGAAAACTAATGATGCTCTCTCTCTCTCATATTTAGAAACTCTTGTTATGATTACACACACACACAACATATGTATACACAAACAGGCTTCCACTCAGTTTCTGTCGACCAGATGCTGCTTGCATCAACTTGACAATATAAAAGACACTTGCCTAGAGTGCCACACAGTGAGATTGAACCCAGAACACTGTTGTTGTAAAGCGAATTTCTTAACCATCCACCTATATTTGAACCTATATTATTAGTGATAATTGTTTTAATTAGTGTCTCCATGGATAAATGGTATTACTCTTTAACACATTGGATGACAATCTCAATTACAGAAAGGATGAGATAAAATGAAGTGCATAGCAGAAAAACATGAGAAAAGAAACTGTCAGAATGTAGGAATTTATGCAATATGTGTGTGTGTGTGTGTGAGAGAAAGAGAGAGTGTGTGTATTGTGAGAAAAATGCAGTATAGAGATGATGGATGGGGGGTAGCAGAGTGTAACCAGTAAGTTTTGAAAAGCAAAGTTTTCTGTAGTTGGAGAAATTGTAAAAACAATGAGAGCATAACCCCATGATGAATTAGAAATTGAAGATATATTATGAAATATGTCATTTAGTTAATCATATGATTTTCTTTTGAATATGATCTAGGGTGTTAGTGTTAAAAGTCTGTGAAGAAATCAATCTTCTAGTACAATACTAAGTAGTTGGGTGTAGGATTGGGTTTCGTAGTATCAGAGTGCTCTAAACCAGTGCTTCTCAAACTATCTGATGTGGTATACCAGCATTTTTTTTTTCAATGTGCCAGGGACCATTAATATTTCTTAGTAATATTAATATATACCAGAACCAATATATATAAAGAATAAAATAAAAGTTGACAATTTTTTTTATCTTATATTTATTTTGTAAACAAATAGTACGATATTACATAAGTATTTTATAAGCATTTTATGTTTCTTTCTTTTCTGGAAACTTGCTGCATACCAGCAGCTGATGGCTCACAGACTGACACCAGTCCACGGACCACCACTTTGAGTAGCACTGCTCTAAACAAAATATTCAGCCTTTCATGATTAAGGATTTGACAATGTTGGAAACATAAGGCTTGAAATAGGGGTCACTGAAGACTTGTTGTCCAAACATATATAAAATAGTTAATTCCATAATTTTTAGATCATTAGTGAAGCATTTAATACATTTTTGCCAAAATATCAAAGCTTCACTGGGGACATATTGTAAGTGTAATGTAAAAATCTCTGAAGAGAACTGTTACCATTAGCAACTGAAAGATTAGATTAAAAGGAACCAAGCAAATGGAAGCTAGATTAATTTGCATTAGAGAGATTTTTTTTGTTTTTGTTTTTTACTAAAGAGAGGGAGTAGTGCCTATGACCTCCCAGACAGGTATGGTTGATGCAATTGAATTTCTTTGTTTGTCAAATTCTGAAGGGAAGAATGCATCTCTTCCAAGGTGGGGAACAAAATACTTAAAGCTAGGTTCACTGAGACAATAAAGATGATGAGAAGAGTATAGGTGGGCTTTGCCACAGGTGTTATATAGCTGCCTAGTTCAGAATAGCAGAAAGTATTAGAGTAATGGTGAAAGAGACAGAGAAGAAAAACAAGACATATGTACACTAGAGTAAAGACCTCACTCATCATGAATGACCATGGAATTACACCTAGAAAGTTAACCTCTGAGGAACAAGTCCAGGAAAGGTTGTTTATAGAAGACCAGCAATTACCCATGCATACCAGCTTCTCCTCTCCGTGCCATTGATGTTATCCAATGGAAAGGCAAAGGTCCATACAGCTTGGCACCAGTGACATCACAACTCATTTTTACAGCTGAGTGAATTGGAGCAACATAAAATAAAGTGTCTTGCTCAAGAACACAATGTACATCCTGATCTGGGAATCAAACTGACTATCTCGTGATGCTCTGACCACTGAGCCATGCACCTTCACATCTGTAAGCTATGATTGCAGTATGGTGATAAGTGAATCTTTCACAATCAGCTCAGGTGAATGGATTCACAAAAAAGTCATTTATGAATGATTCAGATACATGAAAGTAGTTGAGATGCTCAATCTATAATAAAGATTTTTTTTAAATATGAATCAGTGTTAGAAATAATGCATATTCCATTATAACAAACTAATATATAATATCAATAAAATTTGAATGCTATTTGTATTCCATAAAATATTTAGTAAGCCTTATTTTCTAAAGGTAACACCAGTTCATTTACTAAAAAATAGATATTACTGAGGTCTAGGAAGATTCGGTTAGAAGAAGCAGTCATCTGCTAAACTATATGACTTATTGTCTTTAGTCTCATCACTCTGTTTGGTTACTTTCTGAATTATCTTTACCTTTATCAACTGCATTTCTGGTTCTGTAGCTATAACTGGGGACAGATGTAGTTAACATTTATTCTATTTAATTACCATCTTTGTGCTATCCATTATCATTTATATGGTAAAGTATTGATTCCATTTGTATTTAAGTATAGGATTAATATGACAAAAATTTCTTTTCTTTCTAATTTCAGACATATATTGCACCCCAGATGTCAATATTTGATGACATGTATCACAACTTTCGAATATATGGAACAGCTACATTAATTTTACTGTCCACTTTCGTCTTTATTGGTGTCAGATTTGTCAGCAAGTTTGCCACCCTTTCGTTGGCCTGTGTCATATTGTCCATTATTAGTATATATATTGGAATATTTGTCACCAATGAGAATCGAAGTATAAAGTAAGTAAATTATATTTATTTATCAATAATCTGCTTATAATTAAAATCACAGCAATGATTCTGTTTATATATTTATTTAGTTGTTGTTTTTAATTGATTTGTGAGGTTTTGTTTGAGGTGGGGAGGTTAATTCCAGTACATTTGGAGTAGATATTTTTATAGCCTGATTTTTTATCTTATGACAAACATTCAAAGTAGAACTGTTGTCAGGGTGACTCAAGAAAGCAGTGTTATGAGCTTTTCTCTATGACATAGTTAATTAGCTAGCATAAATTTTTAACATAATCATAAGTTAGTTATCTCACTGTACTATGCTTTACTTTGCTTTAACTGGTAATGAAATATAATATGAATGACCATGATAATGATGACAAGGAATTTCACAAATGATACATGTTAATCTTCAGGTTGTCCCCAGAAAGATTTACCCATTGATATTTCTTAATTATTTAAAATAAACTGAGGGTAGAATAATGAAATTTAGCACATGTGTTCTAATTTAAATTGTCAATCCATTGTAGTAATTACATTTCAAAAGGACCACCTTTCGCCTTGACCATAGCCTACAAATGGTTAGTCACTAAGTTGTGTGAGCACCATACCACCTCTTCATCTAACTTGACTCATGAAGACAGAAGGGCTTCCTTCAGATCTGACACATTTGAATAGGGGTGATCAGAAGCATTACTCTCTAGATGGACCAGATAGCGAAGTCCATGGGATTGATGACTGGATTTGAGGGAGGCCATATTGTCTTGTCACAAAAAACTACTGAAGTGCTCTTTGCACCACTGCTATGTCAAATTGGATGCATGGGCCAGAGCTCCATCTTGAGTGAAGATGTAATCGTCACCAAAAGTTTCTGTGACCCAGGTTAACACTTTTTCATCCAACAGTTCCACATAAACTTCTCTGTTGACCTTGACACCAGCATCAATGAAGATCAAGAGAGGCTTGGGCCCATCAGATGCAACTGCAGCCCACACCATGAGTAAAATTGGCTTCTGACAGCATAAATGACTCCTGTTACCTTCAGGCAAGTCTCCTGCATTACATGCATAAAGCCTGTCATTCTGCCTATTGGTAACTGCCTCGTCAGTGAAGATCTTCTCATCAGATCAGGTCAACACTTTGTTAGCAGTGTGCTTCATCTCAGCTAACATGGTTTTACCCCTGTCAAGTTGTTTCTTCTTGGAATCTGCTGAAATTAATTGCCATGGTTGTTTCTTGTATGCAGTTAGCTTTAAATTCTCTTCAAAACTCCTGTACCCTGACAATTTCGAAATATCAAGAGCTTTTGCTGTTTTTCATGCACTCCTGTGTAGATTTTGGTTCATTCACTTATTCACAGCTTCAACAGTTTGTTTGTTTGGTATGAATTGATCGTTTCCTATCAAGAACTGACTTGCTAGAGGTAGTAGCAGACTCCATGTATCATTTCCAGGTATTGAACACTGTTTTACGGAACATATTCAACTATTTTGTCATGTCCTTGTTACTCACTCCAGCTGTTTTCAAAGCACCAGTCATGTCAGCTTTTGCTTTCAACACCATGTTTGTTTACAAACCTGTTTTAGATGAATGAAACAATAAGCACATGAACAAAAGATATGAAAAACTTTATACTCTTTACTTGTTTCAGTCTTTTTACTGTGGTCATGCTGGAGCACCGCCTTTAGTCAGGCAAATCGACCCCAGGACATATTCTTTGGAAGCCTAGTACTTATTCTATCGGTCTCTCTTGCTGAACCGCTAAGTTACAGGGATGTAAACACACCAGCATAGGTTGTCAAGAAGCAATGTTGGGGAGACAAACACAGACACACAAACACATACACACATACATATATATATATATATATATATATATATATATATATATATATATATATATATATATATAAGCATATATACGACGGGCTTCTTTCAGTTTCCATCTACCAAATCCACTCACAAGGCTTTGGTCAACCCGAGGCTATAGTAGATGCCACGCAGTGGGACTGAACCGAGAACCATGTGGTTGGTAAGCAAGCTACTTACCATACAGTCACTCCTACGCCTATGTAAAATATAGATAATATTACCTGAACTGATATTCTTTAGGAAGAGTTTTAAACATAGGTAAATCTTTCTGTAACACCCTGTATATATTAGTTTATTGTACATTCTCTTAATTTTTCATTGGTTTCAGTCATTGAACTGTTGCCATGCAGGGGAAACACCTACAGGGTTTTTTAGTTGATCATGTTGACCCTAGTTCTTATTTCAGTCTGGTACTTATTTTAATCATTTCTGTTTACTAAACTTATGTTACAAGAGAAAGGACCACAATCTGTAAACAACATTGGTTCTTTTTGTTAATCAGTATAAATATAAGCTTAAACACATGCACAATTATAAACAAACACACACACACACACACACACACTCACACACACACACACACACTCTCTCTCTCTCTCTCTCTCTCTCCCTCTCTCTCTCTCTCTCCCTCTCTCTCTCTCTCTCTCCCTCTCTCTCTCTCTCTCTCTCTCTCTCTCTCTCTCTCTCTCTCTCTCTCTCTCTCTCTCTCTCTCTCTCTCACACACACACACACACACACACACACACACACACACACACACACACACACACACATCTTCTGTATGTTTTCTGTGTGCCATATTCCATTTACAAGGTATTGGTCAACTGGAATCTATAGTCTTCTAATTACAAAGCCATGACAGCCATTCTTTTTTTTCATTCTTTTACTGAACATCAACAAGCTAAAACATGCATAAATGCAACATTCACATACATACAGACACATGCATACTCACCTGTTGATAAGACTGTTACCTTATTTTCGTGTTCAGAATCAAATGTAAATTAATTTTCTACTTGTAATTTCAGAATCTGTATAATGGGTGACCGTTTACTAACTCTTGAGTCGGTCACAGCCAATGGATCCATTTGGTGTGATAAAAATATCTCAGGCCCTATCTATGCACACTATTGTGGTGATGGAAATACAAGTGACAGTTGCAACTATTTTTTTGCCAATCAAGTTCGTTATGTTCCTGGTATACCTGGCATTGCAAGTGGTCTATTTGAAAGTAAGCCTCTTGAATCATTACGTTTTATTTTCTTATTATTATTATCATTATTATTATTAGTTTGTTTTTTTTTTTTTTGTTTTTTTTTGTTACAAGGTGGTGAGCTGGCAGAATCGTTTGCATGCCAGACAAAATGCTTAGCAGCATTTCTTCTGACTCTTTACACCATCAACATTGTCATCATCAAATCATCATCATCATCATCATCGTCATCCTTTAACATCTGCTTTCCAGGCTGGCATGGGTTATATGGTTTGATTGGAATTCATATGCCAGAAAGCTGCATCAGGTTTTAGTCTGGATGACCTTCTTAATGCCAACCACTCCAAGAGTGTAATAGGTGCTTTTTACATGCCACCATTATTGGTGCTTTTATGTGCCACCAGCATGGGTGCTAGTTATGTGACACCAGTAGTGGCCACAGCTACGATTTCATTTGGCTTGACAAGTCTTCTGAAAACACAGTATATCACCGAAGGTCTTGGTCATTAGTCATTGCATCTGTGAGGCCCAAAGTTCGAAGATAATGCTTCACCAACTCATCCCATGTCTTCCTGGGTCTACCTCTACCACAGGTTCCTTCCACAGTTAGAGATCGGCATTTCTTTGGTGACCACAGAAAATTCCACCATCGTTTTACATCTATTTTCCATGCTGCCATGGATTGGACATGTCATGGTTCAAGTCAGCTTTTATCAATGATACTGTTCTCACAGATGGATCAGATTACCACAATTTGTTCATACTTTGAACAGATTTTGTCAGTTTCACACTAATGAAGCAACCCTTTGATCAGAAGTAATCTGACTTTGTCCACCCTTTCCCTTTTCCAATTATTCAGGGTTATATTATTCAATGTTTTCCTTCCTAATACCAATATATATGTATATGCATCTTGCGAACAGTCTTCAATACTTCTTGTCTCATCTTCTGTTCTCCTCTTTTTTCTTCATGGATATTTTCTTTTACTTTTTTTTTAATAACCAAATAGAAGGAAGGCTCCTTGAAGGACTTCTATGAAAAGGTTATTGCTGAATGGATAAAGGAAAGAAATTATCTTCAGACCAGAGGCCTGGCCCAAATGCCTGCATCAGTGTGGACTTCATTCAACAAGTCTCTATTCAAATGTCATCTTTCATACATATCACATCCATCTCCATACCAGTACAATATTTTATCTTTCACACTACCCCATAAAAGTGTTAATGCCCATTCTTTCTCTTTCATTTAATTTATAGTTCACCATTCATGTCTGTTGACAACATATTTGCTTATAAAAATGCATATGCATATATATATGTAAAAAGCACTGGTGATAGAGCTAAATAAAAAGCACTGTTGATGGTGCTACATGAAAAACATGTGGTACACTCTGTAAAGTGGTTGGCATTAGGAAGGGCGTCCAGCCATAGAAACAAAGCCCAAAACAGACTATGGAACCTGGTGTGGCTCCTGGCCTTCCTAGCTCCTGTCAAATCATCCAAACCATGCCAGCATGGAAAACAGACCTTAAGTGATGATGATGAGGATTTGTGCATTGGTACATACTGGTTTCATTCCATTCCAGTCTTTCTGTATCCTCCAAATTCAATGCTCATTTCTCCCATACAATTTTTCATTCAAAGAGAAAAACCATCTCTGGCCATCAGAGGTCATAGTTCTCTCAACTTTTACCCTTCGTTTTCTAACACTATACACTGCTTTTGCAACACCCCCACCCCCACTCTCACACACATGCACACTGCAGATTTAGTCACCCTGAAAACAGAAACTGTTGAATACATCATCTACCTAGTCTTTTGAGCTCTTTTATGATGGTATTTCATGGGTGCTTCCATGCCTTGCTATTCTTGTGCATCTATTACATCTGTAGTTCTTCATCTCTGCCAGCTTACCTGAGGCACAACTGCACCACTTGTGCACCTGTAGTTTACATTGGGTATGGAGTTCTTCTGCAGGTGAAAATATTTCTAAAAAATTATAATAAAAGGAACACAAACTATTTTTATGCAGCCAAACTTTTTTTCTTTTTTTCCTTTTGTATTTTAAGAGTTTAAGGTACAGAATTTCACTCAAGTTTCTTTTTCTTTTCTTTTTTTTTAGCTAATGCTTTCAGTAAATACTCAAAAATTAATGATGTTCCTGGGAGTTCTGATGCAGGAGATGCTGCTAGAGGAGAAATCATTGCAGATATTACTACCACATTCATGGTGTTGCTAGCTATTTATTTCCCATCAGTCACCGGTATGTATTTCTTTTATATGTATCACAATTAACTTTTAAATTAATTCTATGCAGCTTAAAGAAAAGAGTAACAATTATATTGCTTGAATGGAAGGTGTTATGGGTGACAGTAGAATTTTAAATTAACTAAATAATTATTGTCATTATTCTGATTTATAAATGTGAATCCTAAAAATGAAAAATAAGGGAGACTTGAGATTTTTAGCTTATATTCTATAACTTTAATTTTTTTCTGATGGTGGGACTTGAAGTTGAGAAGACTATAAATAATGGTTTCAAGTTTTGGCAGAAGGTCAGCAAGTTCAGGTGAATGGGTAAGTTGATGACATCAATCCCAGTGATCAACCGATACTTATTTTATCAACCCCAAAAGGAAAAAAAACAAAGTTGACCTCAGCGGAATTTGAGCTCAGAACATAAAGATAGATGAAAAGCCACTAAGTTTTTTGCCTGGTGTGCTAACAGTTCTGCCAGCTCACCACCTTAACCCTTTAGTATTCAGATTTCTCTGTCAAATGTACCACTTATTCATTCACATTGATTTGAATTACCTTGAAGCTTTGAGATTTTAATGAAGTAATTGATTATTTTTAGACTAATATTGTTGAGTAAGTGTGAGAGGCCAAATCTGGCCAGTTTGAAGATAGAACTGGTAGATTATTTGGGCTGCATATATTCGAATATAACTAAACACCACAAGGTACCTGGCATTTTTCTCAATTCTGCCAATCTATGATAATAATTTCTAATGTAGTCATAATGTCACAAAGTTTACCCCAGTACTTGACTGGTACTTTATGAATGAAAGATAAAGCTAAAGAATGAAAGGTGAAGTTGTAGATTTACATCATAAGAATTCAGAAACTTTGAGAGGTGTAAAATAATGCTATTATTTATAACATTTAAGGTTATAAATAATAGCATGTAAACATTAGGTTGAAAAAATCCTTTGATTAGAAACAGTCAGTCTTCAACTTTTTCTATCCAAAGAGATTTTTTAACCCATTATTTACACACTACTTACAATTTTCACAAAATTCAACAACATATAATTTTCACTGGTAAGAAAAGAGTTTCCAAAATGGATGCAGAAATTTGAAGGATTGCTTTGGTTCAATGGTAAAACATTTGTCATGTTTACAGGAGATGTGAGTTCAAGTCCCACATGTAGCCTTTGTTTTTTTTCCCTCCAAAGAGATCTTTAACCCAGTATTTACCCACTATTATTTATAACTTCGCTACTTTGAATCCCATGGTTAAAATTGAATTATTTTACATCTCTCAAAGTTTCTGAACTCTTATGATGTAACTCTACAACTTCACATTTCATCCTTCAACTTTATCTCTCATTCATAAAGTACCAGTTAAGTACTGGGGTAAAATTTGTGACCTTGTACCTACATTAGAAATTATTATTATAGATTGGCGGAATTGAGAAAAACGCCAAGTACCTTGTGATGTTTTGTTATATTCTGTAACCTTTTTGAACTGAAATCCTACCAGGTTGGACCTAGTGTTTCTGCCATTCAAAATCAATAAACTACCACTCAAATATAAGGAATCAATTAAACTGATTGTATCCTCCAACAAAATGTCTGATCTTGTACCAATATTAGACATCATCATCGTCATCATCATCATCATCATCATCATCATCATCATCATCATCATCATCATCATTATTATTATTATTATTATTATTAAGGTGGTAAGCTAGAAGAATCATTAGCACATCAGGCAAAATGCTTAGTGGCATTTCATTTGTCCTTATGTTTTGAGTTTAAATTCCATCAAGGTTGACTTTGCCTTTCATCCTTTCAGGGTTGATAAAATAAGTACTCATTGTGTACTGGGGTCGATGAAATCAACTGATTCCCTACCTCAATCCTGCTGACCTTGTGTCAAAATTTTAAACCATCATTATTATCAAAGTAACACTGGAATACAAATATACAAAGCCAGTTATAACCATCATGACTATTCATCAGATAAGGGTACATCGGGTACATGCATTGCAACCATACGTGTGCAACATGGTAATCTCACTGTTCTATATTTTAGAGATGAGGAATTATGTACAATATTTACATTGGACAGATAGGTGTCCTCACCTTCTTTGTTGTTAACACATTTCCTGGTGGGTTCAAAATTCCACCAGAACACTTGATGAAGGCTGGAGAGTACATCAGCCAAAACGTTGAGGACACCTATCTGTCTAATGTAGATATGGTGATCTCATATCAAGATAAATGGTACATGACTTTATTGTTATTATTATTTTGTTTTTAAGGTGGTAAGCTGGTAGAATCATTAGTACAGTGGACAAAATGTTTAGCGACATTTCATCCATCTTTACATTCTCAGTTCAAATTTCACCAAGGGGATCAATAAATTAATTACCAGTGAAACACTGGGTTTAATGTAATCGACTAGTCCTCTCCTCCAAAAATTTCAGACCGTATGTCTATAGTAGAAAGGATTATTATTATTATTGTTGTTGTTGTTGTTGTTATTATTATTATTATTATTATCATTATTATTATTATTATTATTATTATTATTATTATTATCATTATTATTATTATTACTATTGGTGTTGTTATTACCAATAAAAAATAAGTACAACCAAGTACTCAGAGTGAAATAATTGACCCTTCCATTCCTGTCCCTCCCAAATGTTATCCATATAATTGATTCTTCCATTCCACTCCAGTGCCTATCCTTGTGCTTGTTTCGAAATCAATATTTTTGGTATGCAATATTAATGTTGCAAAAAGCTCATCAATTAATCAAAATTCTACAGTATTGCCCTCTGGCAGCATATGAACTTTCACCATTATTGTAGCTTCAATAATATTTAATATTCTTCTTCTAGAATTGTGTTAACATTAAATAGTCTCTTACATGAGAAAAAAAAATGCTTTACACATGCGCACATACATGCAAATATATATACACGCAACACTTACATTGAGATACTTCTCATTAAAGACATATATATTCATTACATTTATCTGAGCACAGACATACACAAAATATTTACATATATGCATACAAACTTCCATACACACACAAGCATACAAATTATTGGAGATGTGTCATTCATAAGCAGTATGATGCGAGGTACCTATATGTGGTCACTTGGTATGGTAGAAATAACAGCTAGATCTCACTCAAATTGGATCCTACCATCTTAAAGAAGGTGAAGCAAATTAGATAAAACATACAGTTTTGTAGATACTCTAACCTGGAAAAAGATGTGAAGTTATGGCTGGAATACCTTTGATTATGTGGAGGTGCAATGGCCCAGTGGTTTGGGCAATGGACTCGCGGTCATAGGATCACGGTTTCGATTCCCAGACCAAGCGTTGTGAGTGTTTATTGAGCGAAAACACCTAAAGCTCCACGAGGCTCTGGCAGGGGACGGTGGCGAACCCTGCTGTAATCTTTCACCACAACTTTCTCTCACTCTTACTTCCTGTTTCTGCTGTACCTGTAATTCAAAGGGTCAGCCTTGTCACACTGTGTCACGCTGAATATCCCCGAGAACTACGTTAAAGGTACACATGTCTGTGGAGTGCTCAGCCACTTGCACGTTAATTTCATGAGCAGGCTGTTCCGTTGATCGGATCAACTGGAACCCTCGACATCGTAAGCGACGGAGTGCCAACAACAACAACAACAACAACAACAACCTTTGATTATAGTTATGTTCAATCAAGGATGAACTGGAGCTAAGCAACAACAACAGTGGTCCAGCATGAACAGCAGCATTATGGTATAGTAACACATAGCAGTGCTTCAATTTAGTAATACAATCAAATAAAATTATCACAATCCAACAAAGCGGCCTCTTAGTAATTGCCTTAATCTGCAAGAAACAGCAGCAAAATCTCCCTCACATCACAGCTCGCTGTCTTCCAAAAGAAAGACATATTGAATAATTTGGTCCCAGAGACACCAAGGTAGACTGCAGAACAAAAGCAGGATGGTAATAGCATGAATGTATTTGATAAGACATCTACTCAATCAGGGCTGACCTGAGACAAAACAGCAATAACAAAACAGTCATTAATTATGTAAGGCTTTTGCTGGTTGCTGTAACCAGATGAATCTCCATATGTTACCTTCATACAGTTTAGCAACTTAATAGTAGTAGTCCTTTCTACTATAGGTGCAAAGCCTAAATTTAGTGGGGAGGGGTAAGTCAATTACTGTAATCCCAGTGCTTGACCGGATAAATTGCTTAGTAGCATTTGGTCCAGCATGCTAACAAGCAATTCTGCCAACTTGTTGCTTTGCATAATAATAATAATAATAATAATAATAATAATAAGGCAAGCTGGCAGAAACATTAGCATGCCATGCGAAATGCTTAGCGGTATTTCGTCTGCCATTCCGTTCTGAGTTCAAACTTTGCCGAGGTCGACTTTGCCTTTCATCCTTTCGGGGTCGATTAAATAAGTACCAGTTATGCACTGGGGTCAATGTAATCGGCTTAATTCCTTTGTCTGCCCTCGTTTGTCCCCTCTATGTTTAGCCCCCTGTGGGTAATAAAGAAATAAATAATAATAATGATAGTAATAATAATAATCCTTTCTACTAAAGGCACAAGGCCTGCAATTTGTAGAAGGGAATAATCAATTTCATGAACCCCAGTGCATAACTGGTACTTATTTCATCAACCCTGAAAGGATGAAAGGCAAAGTCAACCTCGTTGAAATTTGAACTCAGAGTGTAAGGGTGGACGAAATGCTGCTAAGCATTTTGTCTAGCATTCTAACAATTCTGCCAGCTCACCACCTTAATAATAAAAACAATGATGATCTCTTCAATTTGCCACCATGGTGAAGGATGAGAGCAATACAAAGATAGGTGTCAAGTTTACAAATAATGAAATGAGAATATATATATATATATATATATATATATATATATATATAATACATTAAAAGTGAGCTTGAATCTTGTTTGCTTGCTTGCAATGTTACCCAGTCAAACTGGTGCATAATGGTGCATATGAATTAAGTTGCTACTGAAATGTGAATACAAACGGAATAAAACAAGTTTTGCATAAATCAGACCACTGGTTATTGAGATATTAGGGGTTTTCAGGATATAAATACCCAAAACAATGCATAATGGGAAAATTCTCCAAAAATAACTTAACCCTGAAAGGGAAGAAACTCTTACCTTTTTGATTAGACACAGTGACTTGACAACAAGAAAATACGATTTGATTTTTACAGTAAATGTTTCTATTTTCACTTTTGTTAAACACAATATTTTAATCATTTGTGAATGTGATTTAATAAATGTTAGCTGTTTGTACAGTAAGTATTTATATTTTAGCTTTCTTTAAACAGACAATATTTTTATGTTTTTTTAAATTATTTTCAAGTGAATACCATTACAAAAATGTTTTTTGGCATATCTAAAAAATATTTTGAAATGAAAATGACTTTAAAAATTTGATAAATATTTTGTAAAAAAAATCTCAGTGTGAAATAATTTTTTCCATTGGTTTTTTTCAAGTGCATTCTATATATCTCACCCCACCACCAAAAACAAAATTTGGCTGCTGTTTCTAGCACACCCTGCTACCATGTAACAGCTATTTGCAATGAAGGACCCAAAATACTTGTTATGAGGTAGCAGGGCATGCAAGAAATAACAGCCAATTTTTTTCCTTATCTGTGGAAAGGAAGCGTTTACACATAATTTCAATGTCACATTCGTTGAAATCATGTGAAATAACCTGGAAAAGAAAAAAAACCCACGAAACAAAATTCCATTGTTGGGAAACTCAGACTTTCCTGCTGACCCAATGGGTCACAGGTAGTCTAGTAAATATATATAAATGTACAGAAAGTACACACAGTATACAATAAGACAAGGAAGGAGAGTATATATAGCATACAATAGTAAAACTAAATAAATTGTTTCTAATTTTGGCCTAAGAGCAGCAATTTTGAGGGAGAAGCCAAGTAGATTGACCCTAGTACTTGATTGGTACTTTTGAACACAGAACACAGAGCTAGAAGAAATGCCACAAGCATTTTGCCCAGCATGCTAACGATTCTGCCAGCTCACTGCTTTCATGAGGATAATAATAATAATGATAATAATAAACCAACTGAAACACAAGTAAAAGCTACCACAGACAATAAAATATGAAACATTTTTTTTTGAAAAAGAGTTCTAAGCATGTTTCTAAACATAATTACTTCTCTTGCAGGTATCATGGCTGGTTCAAATCGTTCCGGAGATTTAGCTGATGCACAGAAATCGATCCCAACAGGAACTGTGGCTGCTATTATGACCACATCATTGGTCTGTATCCTTTTTATAAAAAAAAAATGATGGATTTTATATATATACATTTTTTTATTCTTTTATTTGTTTCAGTCATTTGACTACAGCCATGCTGGAGCACCGCCTTTAGTCGAGCAAATCGACCTCAGGACTTATTCTTTGTAAGCCTAGTACTTATTCTATCAGTCTGTCTTGCCGAACCGTTAAGTGACAGGGATGTAAACACACCAGCATCGGTTGTCAAGTGATGTTGGGGGGACAAACACAGACACACAAGCATATACATATATATATATATATATATATATATATATATATATATATACGACAGGCCTCTTTCAGTTTCCATCTACCAAATCCACTTGCAAGGCTTTGGTTGGCCCGAGGCTGTAGTAGAAGACACTTGCCCAAGGTGCCACACTGTGGGACTGAACCTGGAACCTTGTGATTGGTAAGCAAGCTACTTATCACACAGCCTCTTGCCAACCCCACTTGTAATAGTACCACATAAAAAGCACCTGTGCTGGTGCCATGTAAAAAGCACCCATACTGATGTCACATAAAAAGCACCCAGTGCACTCTATAAAGTGGTTGGTATTAGGAGGAGCATTCAACCATAGAAACCATGCCAAAGCAGACAATCGGAGCCTAATGCAGCTCTCTGGCTTGCCAGCTCCTGTCAAACCATCCACCCATGCCAGTATGGAAAACAGGTGTTAAATTATGATGATGATGATGATGATTTATTAATATCTTATGTAAAGGCAGTTCTTTGGCTGAAATTTTATGACATCAGCATATAAGTGTTTGATCCTGTTTCTTCTCAATTCACATATCATAAGAATCAACTTTCATCTCTGAAACATATGAACTGAGTACTTTGGCCGAGTATAGCTGAGAAGTTCTCGTCCAAACCACGTGGATTCAGGTTTGGTCCCACAGCACAGGATTGGAGACAAGTATATATTCCTAGAGTTCCAGACCAACTAAATCCTTGAGACAGGATGTTCTTTGGAGGGGAACTAAAATAAGCTCACCATGTGCATGTGTTTACATTTTCACTTTACCAAATATCGCAAACTAAAGGCAGTGATAATGTCATTTCCCTGTCAACAAAGAATCTGCTACCTTTCCACCTTTGAAGACACATAATATAAAAGATCACTTATTGAAAAACATGTAATGATTAACAATAGGAAGTGTGACAGGCAGTAAAACAATATCTCACTGATACATTAATCTAACCCATGCTAGCATAGAAAAACAAGCTATATTGCAGCTGATTGAGTTAATTATATTTGCTTCTGTGTAAAAATGTGCCTTGTCATTGTAAAATTTAATAATTTGCATAAAAATCACAAGATTTAATAGAACGTTAATTAAAACATTTAGAGTAATACTTTCAGGACAGGGAAGGCTTTGTAAAAATGAAATTGCCATAACATCCAATCAATTTTTTTTTATAGTTCCTTTGAGAAATTTACTTGAACAGTTCATTATTATAAATGGCTCATTATATGAGATTTTAATAGCTTTTCCAGAAAAATTTTACAGTAACAATTTCAGAAGGAAGAAGAAATAAAAATATATTTACTGCTTTACTGTGAATGAGATATACGTTCAAATAATTTCCAAAATAAATACTTACATTTAAACCCACAGCTGAATTTTTGCCAAGCATTTTATAGGCAACATTTTACTTTCATTTAGAAAGTAAAACGTTCAGCTCAACAAAAAAGTAATAAACAAAAATTTGCCTGCTGTGAAAACAAACTACTGTCAACTCTCTTAACATGTTTAGGTTTCATCAACCACATAATCTTCCAAGTTAAAGTCATGTTTACATGTACTGCTCCTAGCTGGCTTCTTGTTTGGCCAAAATTTTAATCAATATTTCACTTATTTTTCCTTCTTTTTTTTTTCTTTTTTGTTTTCTGGATTTAGTAGTTGTACTGCAACCATGTTGGGCCATAGCCTTTATGAGTCTTAGTTGGTTATATTAACCAAAGTACTGTTACCTTACTGAGTCCAGAGGGAAAAGAACATGAAGGTCAGCTGCACACAAAATGGCTCTAACCAATACAGGTTGAAATACCAAACAGTATTTTCATACAATGCAAAGATTTTCTATCCTGTTTCGTTACTGCCCACAAGAGGCTACACACAGAGGGGACAAACAAGGACAGACAAACGGATTAAGTCGATTATATCGACCCAGTGTGTAACTGGTACTTATTTAATCGACCTCGAAAAGATGAAATGCAAAGTCGACCTCGGCGGAATTTGAACTCATAAAATAGCAACAGACGAAATTCCGCTAAGCATTTCGCCCGGCGTGCTTAACGTTTCTGCCAGCTCGCCGCCTTAAAGATTTTCTATCCTACACTGACATGCAACTGAGTTGTGAAGTAGGGGATTGACTTCTTCACAGTTTCATATCAAATTCTGCTCAGACCTTGATCATCACAAAGTTACAATAGAAGTCACTTGACCAAGATACTGTACAGTGGAAATTCAAATATGAATTCACTTTATTGCAAAACAAACTTCCTAACTACACAGGAATGTCCGCACAATGCCTTGTGTTTTTTATAGTCATTATTTTTCAATCAAGCAATATACATGGCACTCACTGAAACGCATCTAGCCCCTGATGTAACAGATGCGGAAGTGCACATACCAGGGTATGCTGTATTTCATACAGACAGAAGAGAAACAAGATACAGTGGAGTATGTACATATCTACATGTATATATAGATGCATATCTGGGTACAGATACATATAACCACTCTCTGAGTGGTTGGCGTTAGGAAGGGCATCCAGCTGTAGAAACTCTGCCAAATCAGACTGGAGCCTGGTGTTGCCATCCGGTTTCACCAGTCCTCAGTCAAATCGTCCAACGCATGCTAGCATGGAAAGCGGACGTTAAACCATGATGATGATGATGATGATATACATATATATATATATATATATATATATATATATATATGTGTGTGTGTGTGTATATACATACATATATATATATGTGTGACTGGCTCTTGTGCGGGTGGCACATAAGATGTACCATCCTGAGCATGACCATTGCCAGTACCGCCTGACTGGCCTTGTATGGTTTTCGAGCGAGATCATTGCCAGTGCCCCTGGACTGGCTCTTGTGCGGGTGGCACATAAAAGACACCATTTCGAGCGTGGCCATTTTCGTGCAGATGACACGTAAAAGCACCCACTACACTCTCTGAGTGGTTGGCGTTAGGAAGGGCATCCAGCTGTAGAAACTCTGCCAAATTAGATTGGAGCCTGGTGTAGCCATCCGGTTGCACCAGTCTTCAGTCAAATCGTCCAACCCATGCTAGCATGGAAAGCGGACGTTAAACGATGATGATGATGATGATGATATATACCAGTTGTTGAGTGTCCCACAAGAGGAATCAATGCTAGATGTGTCGAAATAATTGTTGTGATTAATAATAAATTCTCGTATATTCCATCTTCTGTTTTTGATTCGTTATATATACATATGTATGTATGTATGTATATATATATATGTATATATATATATATATATATATATATATATATATATATATATATATATATATATATATATACACATATGTATATATATATATATATACGTTTATGTATATATATATATATATACGTTTGTGTATATATATATATATATATACATATACATTTGTGTATATATATATATATATATATATATATACATACACTCTCTGAGTGGTTGGCGTTAGGAAGGGCATCCAGCTGTAGAAACTCTGCCAAATTTAGATTGGAGCCTGGTGTTGCCATCCGGTTTCACCAGTCCTCAGTCAAGTCGTCCAACCCATGCTAGCATGGAAAGCGGACGTTAAACGATGATGATGATGATGATGATGATGATGATGATATATATATATTTATACATTTGTGTGTGTGTATATATATATATATGTATTGAAAATCTCAGCCGTTTCTTTTTAATTGTTTAGTTTAGTGTGCTACCAGTTACACTGAGGTCATAGAATTTGACCTGTGACAGAAGAAATACAGAGGTCAAAGAAGAAAGAGATATTCATGGAATGTATGTCATTGATTCAATAAAAGAACTGTGAAAGAATGTCTTGATAAATGAGTAATTATAGATTATATATTAATGATAAACAACAATAAAAAAGAATTTGAATAGGAATATTATAGAAATAAATTAACTATTAGGGACAACAGCGGTGTTTGTAATGAATAATAATTGGCATAGCCAAATGTGCTAATTATTATAGAAATAGATGCCAATAAATGAAATGTTTAGGAACCAAATACTGAAATGCATCTACAAACTTATTTAAACTTGAGCCAATGAAGTTTCCTCTACCCGCTAGAATTAGCAGCCAAATCTATCTCAACCATGATGAATTCAATGTACCTAAAACTGCTCCTGGTTTTATGATACAAACATCCTGTTTTAAAATTGATGAGTTAAATCCTTCCACTAAAATTTCAAGCTAGTTTATGTTCTAACAGCTTAATTATGACAAAGTTATTTTAGTAAATTTTTTCATTATTCTAAAAAAATTATTGAAACAAAGACAGTGTATTTTAACAGAATATGGTAACAAAAAGATTAAATCTTACTCTACATACATGTTTTTAAACAAAATTGGATAACAGAGTTCTGAGCACACTTGTCCCTTGTAGAAATATAAATAGTCATGGCTAGAATTACTTTGATCTGTTTGATCAATGCTGACTTAAGGCGCTAAATAACAACAACTAACTTCGATTTTACCAGAACTGTAAAAAGAGCTCTCAAAATTGTAGCAATTTATTTCAAATGAGCTAACAGTTATTTTGCTTCTACTGAATTTTTAATAGAGTAAAATTTTTACTGAACTTTAAAAATATGAGTAAAAATATCATTTTAAGTTGCAAAGGAATATCAATACTAAAGTCCTTTATAAATATGTTGGACAAATGCAGACAGTAGGATCGATGAACAATCACGAGACAAAATTAAGAGCTTAAAAGATAGCTTATCCTCAGCAATATTTACTCTTTTGTTCTCTTATTTCTATTTAAATACACTAACTTACTTGGTATTTATCTGGTAATTGAAACATAAAATTAACATGAAATTTTGATGAAAGGTTTCATTTTATCTCACATCAAAAAAGAAAGTTTGTGTCTTAGAGCCAAGGGTAGTCTCAGGCAGGTTGGTATCAAAAGGGTTAAGAAAAGCTTCCAATAAAGGAGACTAATTAATTATAAGATAAAGAAAGTACTTAGCTGAAGACCTGTGGAGAAAATTGAGTGAGCAACTGTTAAACTGGAAACTAATCTTCTGACATCAATAAAGAACTTGCTTGGCAATGGTTTCCAAATGTCAGTAAGATAAATTCAACCTTGGCAGGATAATGCAAAAGTGCATGAACGATTATCAATATTAGCGATATTATGATAAGAATTATAGCTTTTTATATCTTTGTACTTGTTATCTTTAACTATATTTAGATATAACATCGGTCTTCTTTTTTGCTGCCTGTGTTGAAGGACCTTTATTAAGGGATAAGTAAGTATCCAATATTTCTGTTTTAGTCATATATATTTTTTTGATTCTCTGTTTTTCCTTTAAAGATTTCCAATGTTTTATTAAGAATTGTTTCTAATTTTTTCTTTTTTTTTTGATAAATTTGTTCAGCAAAACTGATAACATTTACATATTAGATACAGGACTCTTTAAATATTTCCAAAGGATATTCTCATATTTTTATGAATGAATTGATTTCTAAGATTTTCAGCATAAAGTGATAAGCAGCAATTTAAGACAGAAAGGAAAAGCAGACCCACAATTCTAATAAATTGATTAAGAATATTTGTTAGTTTATAAAATACATAATATCTGTTAACTAGAAATTATAATGTAAAATATGGGGTTAGTATAACTAGTATGATGCCAGATTGTTAAGCCTGAAACACTCCAGAAGAAATTTAAACAGCTGCAGTAGTAATCAACTGATGGCAGCTGATGATTTGGAGGTGTATTTAGATCTATAGAGTAAGTTACCAACAAGCAAAAGTGCAACCCAATTGGTGACCACATCACTTCAATTACATTTCTTATATTTATTTTTTTGAATGGTATGGATATAGTTCTCCTCTTATAGTTTTTGTTTATATGTAAGAAATTAGTTACTTAAAACTAGATTTTACTTTTATTAGTCAGTTAGAAGATGAGAGACATAGCCCAATACATTTTCAAGTTCTTCCAGATGGGTGAGATCAATGTGGTTGGTGTTTAGTTTCAAGATCTACAGATTGATACATATTGAAAAAGAAACTGTTCAGGAAAAGAGTGCCAGAGAGAGGCATTGAGGAAATTGGTTAAGTTTAGGATGCAGGATATGTGATGCAGTAGCAAAGATGGCAAACTGACCTGTGCAATGATGGAGGTATACACAGATCTTTATAAATAGATAGCAAATGGGTTTGTGTGAAGATTATTCATTGATATTAGCAGATGTTGCTGTAGCAGCAATAGAAGAGACAGATAATAAACAGTATATCTTTGGAGTAGTGGTTGGTGAGTGAGACTTTACCAATCATCTGCATAGCTTTCTTTTGTATATGACTTGTGTGTGTGTGTGGGTGTGTGTGCAACTACAGCACCTCCCAGAAAAAGACAGTTATGTGAATGTATAATTTTATTCAATAACTGTGTTGTAGTTCTTCACTATGTGTACCATTCACTCTTTTTCATTGCTTGTTGGGTTCACATAGCAACAAACTCTGAGTAGTGACAGAGTAGACATTAGCTTCAAAGAAATAAGTAAACTCTACTACAAGTATTGAGTGTTCATCCTCCTGTTTGTATATATATATATATATATATATATATATATATATATATATATATATAAACACAGACATAGAGTTTACTGTTTCATTAAGGCAAGATCAGCAAAAAAGTATTTCATCAAGTGGAAGATAAATATCATTTAATGTACACAGTATAAAAACACTATCTACTTTTTTTGCACTGGAGAAATAGGTCTAGGTAGGTTTTAATAACATGCCTTGTACCTCTAAGAGACACAAGGCATATCATAAAAACTGGCTTAAAGAGCCCGAAGATTGCTTGGAGTTATAAAGTATATTATAAAAACCTGCCAAGAAAATATTCGCAGCTCATATCTTGATCCTGTGTACATTAAATGATATATATACACATGCACACATACAATAGATAAAAATACATAGAAAAGCATACAATAGATATGGACAGATTACTGCTCAAACCAGATTGATAGTCTAAGATCCAATATCAAATTATGGGTGACATAAATCCAGGTAAACAAGATGTGATTGTGAGAAACAAACCAGTGGAGCTAATGAAAATAAAGATAGAGTATAAGATGGTATCAAAGCATTTATAAATAAGTTATACAAATATACATATAAATGTATTTAAGCCAATAGCAGGAAGATAGTCCATAGTAGTCATAGTTTTTCATAAATAAATATCCAGAGATTTCATGTGCAAAAATCATTGAGAAGAAAGAAGAAATTTCCAGGTCATACTTTACATCTGTTTCAGGGACTCAATCATAGCTACATACAGTACTGTGTATTATGCATACATACATACATATATGTGTGTGTGTGTGAAATTGTTGTCGAGGCAAGTGAAGTCATTGTCATGGCCGATGACAGTACCTTCTGATTGTTACCCATGCCGGTGGCACGTAAAACGCACCATTTGAGTGTGGTCAATGCCAGTTCCATCTAACTGGTCCCTTGCCAGTGGCACATAAAAAGCGTCAATTGAGCATGATCGTTGCCAGTGCCACCTGACTGGTTCCCGTGCCGGTGACATGTAAAAAGCACCATTCAAGCATGGTCGATGCCAGTACTGCCTGACTGGCCCTCATGCTGGCGGCACATAAAAAGCACCCACTACACTCTCAGAGTGGTTGGCATTAGGAAGGGCATCCAGCTATAGAAACTTTGCCAGATTGGATTGAGCCTGATGCAGCCTTCTGGCTTGCCAGCCCTCACTCAAACTGTCCAACGCATGCCAGCATGGAAAGCAGACATTAAACGACAACGATGATGATGACGTACTAAATTGTGTTATTCCATATTTGGGATATATGATGTTATAGCTTAAATTGTGTTACCCCATAATTATTTGTTAACACAAAGATAGTACATATATATATATATATATATATATATATATATATATATATATATATATATATATATATGCACATTACTGGATCTATCTATAACCAAATCCCTGAAATAGCTGTAAAAAATACTTTGATTTTTCTCCTCACTGGTTTATGTGTATGAAATTTTTGGATGTCTATTATTTATGAACTATCTTCTTCCTTTTTGCTTTATTACATTTATATGCATATATATATCACTTATTTATAAATGCTGTGATGCGGCAAATAACTTCTTGTCCACCTTTTATTTTATCCTTATATGTATGTATGTATGTATGTATGTATGTATGTATGTATGTATGTATGTACAGACAGATAGATAGATAGATAGATAGATAGATAACAGATAGATAGATAGATAGATAGAATAACTAATGAATAATATTTGTTTTCATATACTATGATTCATTACAATTTAGATTTAGCAGAAAGTTATATTTTTAGACAAACACAATTCATAGATAACACTTTAGAGACTATTTCTAATCATTCTGCTGATTCAGTATTCAAATGTTTAATAATTTTTTAAGGATGGCATGGTGATGATAATACATGCGGATGAAAACAAGTAATACTTTCTTCCATTATTTTAATAGATTTGGTGAAAGTATAAATGGTGGCCTTGTGGTAGCTAATCTAGCCTGGCCCAATGAATGGGTTATTCTTATTGGCTCCTTCTTATCAACTCTTGGTGCTGGATTGCAGAGTTTAACAGGTTTGATATTGTTCATCAACATCATCATCATCATAATCCATCATTATCATTATCATCATCAACATTGCATATCAATAGCATCTTTTATCTCCATTTCACCTTGGGTTAAATGGGTCTTCTTGCTTGATTGGCTCTCTTTGACACAAGCCAGTGAGGGAGCCTCTATGTAGTTGGTGACATGCTAAAAATTGCAGCCAAATCTCCTTCGAAATTATATTCTACTATTTAAGAAAACAAACAATTGGATAATGCCATTCTAGATACTCTACAACAGAAAGAAAAAGTCAGCGTGGTTATATTTGGGATACCTTTCATTGATCATTAATCTATACAATTAGGGGTAACATGGGGCTTAACAATATCTCTCTCCAACTTGTCATATCTTGTGATTTATGAACATACCATCACAGACTAACCCTGTTTATCTATTTTTACAAACTTCATTGGCTCTAAGTTACTCAGCTACAGAGTATACATGTGCAGTATGGGCTACATCTTCAAATGCATTTCTGGCCCCTGTTCTCAGTGAGTCATCCCAGTATATTAGACTGGTTGTCCCAGGCCGACTAACATTAATATTTTTTATAAGGTGGTTGGCATTGCTCCACCTATAATCAGGAGAGATGTTGCTAGCAAAGCTGAAAAACAAAATTAGATGTTTGATGAAAGATATTTATAACACAGATATCAACAAATATGAAGAAGGTTAAATAGAGGAAGAAAATATTTTCATAATATCCACAGTTTTTCTCCGTTTCCAAAGAATTTTACCTGCATACATTTGAGGAAAGAAAAACTGGTAAATTTTCTACCAGTGCCATATGTAGAAAGTTTGCTAAAATGATCCACAGAGCAATTGAAAATATCATAAATGATTCCACATTTCATTTCGGATTCCATACGCACCAAAGTAAATGGGGACATATGTGGAATCTCACTTCTGTGACTGTGAAACTGTCCAAACTATGAGTTACAAGCTGGTTTTCCCATTAGTGAATTACCCTTGTTTAGATGATTTGAGAAATAACACAAAAAAACAGAAGACTGCATAAAAAAAGGTGGCAAAATTTGATCTCGACAGGAAATAACAATCATCTACCTCTGCTCCAGTTGCCATTTATCATTGACCATTTATCACTTAAATTCACATTTTCTACCATTAGCACTAACCATTGTCCTTACCAGTTTTCTTTACACTACCCTTTGCCTGTGTATTGTACATAGTACAGAGCAACACCACAACACCAGACTGGTATAGACATGCACTTTGTAAAATATTAATCGCACTATGTTTGCAGTATGTTTAATAATTCTTTATGTTCATATGCTAACATCTCTCTAGTTTTGTAGATTACACTGTAATTCCTTCTCTCTCTCTGTCTCTCTGCCTTCCCAGCTTGCTTTGTAAGTGTTGTTTCTCTCTCTCTCTCTCTCTCTCTCTCTCTCTCTCGTTTTGTAGATATTATTTCTCTTTTTCTTTCTAGTTTTGTAGTAACCAGCCACTTTTTCTGGCTTTGTGAACAGCTATCACTCCCTATATAACTTTTTCAGCAACTCTCTCTCTCTCTCTCTCACTCTCTCTCTCTCTCTCTCACTCTCTCTCTCTCTATCTATCTATCTCTATCTCTCTCTCTCTCTCTTTCTCTTTTCCTCTCTCTTTCTCTTTTCCTCTCTCTTTTAGGCTTTGTAGGTGGTTGTATCTCTTTATTGTTATCTCTCTCTTTCTCTCTCTCTCTCTCTGTCTCTGTCTCTCTATCTATCTATCTATCTATACTTGAAATTTTGCAGATAGCTCTGCATTTCCCTGTCTTTTGCTCAACATATTTCTTTTTCTTTCCCTCACCCTCTCTCTCATTGTTGACAGCTGTTTAATTAACAATATTTCCTAAGGCTGAACTGTTTTAGCTAATTTATCTAATTATATACATATATATATATTTTTGTTAATATTTTGTGACTGAAATCCATTTTGCTTTTAAATTAAATTAAATATTATCTTTTCTTTTTTTTATTTCCCCTTTTACACTCAATAATCTAGGAGCTCCTCGTGTCCTGCAAGCAATTGCAAAGGATAGTGTCATACCTCTTTTAGATATCTTCAGTGTGACCACAAAGAAAGGAGAGCCGTTTCGAGCATTGCTGTTGACAGCTGCAATATCTGAAATTGGAATTATTATTGCCAGTCTTGACTATGTGGCACCCATCATTACAATGTAAGTAAGCTTTCAAATCAGCAAAAATGCCAATTTCTAACATTAGCACAAATAACTTTTCTTTTCATTTTTTTTTTCTTAGGCTAGAGAGTGAAAGTATAGTTAATTACTTTCTATCTTTCAGATCAAATACATTACCTTTGTTCCAAATAATTTTGAATTTAGCAAAATAACTTTGTCTTTTTTGGAACATAATTTAGAATGAAATTTTAATAATAGACTGTAATTTAGCTTAGTTTAAAACAAGAAACTTGTAACCTAGATTCAGGGCAGTCTCTGGCTGTTGGTATTAAAAGGGGCAGATCAAATCTATTTCTTTCTGTTGCTTTATTTTATTGACCATTGGAAACTCCATCCAGTAAACAAAGTTGATCTTTGTTGTAAGTAAATACAAGATAATGATACTGTCCAAGGTTCATTTGTTCACACCCTTATAAAGCCTAGCCAAGCCGGTTTCCTGGTTTCTATGGCATATGTGTTCCCCCCAGCTGTACGGGATGCCAGTCCATCGCAGCGTTACTCAAGAAACAGGAAGAAAGACTGAGAGAAAGTTGGGACGAAAGAGTACAACATGGGTTGCCACACCCCCTGCCGGAGCCTCATGGAGCTTTAGGTGTTTTCACTCAATAAACACTCACAACACCCAGTCTGGGAATTGAAACCGCGATCCTCCGACCACGAGTTTGCTGCTCTAACCACTGGGCCATTGCACCTCCACACTGTCCAAGGAATAAATTGTTTTGCATTACATTTCTCTTCTACTAATTAAAATGTAGTTCTATTCAAATTAAAATAAAATTCTTGATCATTTCTGAAAGTTTGTTTTATAAATTTGTTAAATTAATCAAAACAAGATTTGTTTGGCTGTTTTCAGTATGTTTTTATATTTTTTTTCTACAAGGTTCTTTTTGCTATGTTATGGATTTGTTAACATGGCCTGTGCCCTTCAAACCTTGCTACGGACACCAAACTGGCGACCACGTTTTAGATTTTATCATTGGTAAGTTTTTAACATTCGTTTTTTCAATCTCCAAGAGAATAGTCTTTCTTAGATAATCATATTAAAAAATTAACACATTTGTTATGTATAATGCTATGAAGCATAGTAACTAAGAGCTTAAGGTATTGAACTCATAATTACATTGTTATATGCTTTTGAGTTGAACATTTTTATATTATTATAGTATTCTTAAACAAATTACATTGTATTGTTTATTCACCTTCCTGATGACAAAAAATCTCTCATCTACTTGATGTGTAAGCGGTTGTCATTGGATGAATGTCTAGGGATATTGAATGATAAGCTACAGCCATCACTTGCAATCAAAGATGACATTTTTACTAATGGTTTAGATGTCCATGTAGTTGCAAGTGGATACAAACACCTTCTCAACCCTCCAACACTTCACCCCAACAGAACATCTTAGACAGTGGTTTTCAACTAGTTTTTGCATAAAAAGGAATCCCTTGATTCCTATTTTACTCAGATGAACCCTCACAACCATTGAATGTTTATACTGTTGTGATTAAATATTATCAGGAATTGCATAAAAAAATGGTTATTTTGTGTATTAAAGAAATACAACCAATTCACTGCACATACCTTTTAACAGCAAAATCTTATATGGACCCTGGTTGAGAAACCAATGATCTAGGATGTGACAGCTGGAGGGAGAGAGGGCTATTTGAGCACTAGGCAGGGTGTTGGGTTAGTTCTCTATTTATCAGCCCCTAAATGATGAAAGGCAAATCTTACATCAGCAAAAATTATGCAAATATACAAATATATAAAAATTTGCTCTCTTCATGATTGTGCAAATATATGGAATATTAATAGTTAAAGGCTGAAATATTCAAATAAAATTGCATTAGCCTAATTTATTGTGATACTGATGGCTAAATCAACAGAGCTCTAATGTGTATGACAACCAGAAAAGTGGAAGTTGATTTATTCATATCTTATTAACAAGGCATATAACTCTGAATGGCTAATTTCATCTAACTGTAGTAAGTTCAGCTTAACTGGTGTGTTTGAAAATTACAAAATGCTTCATTATACACCAAATTGTTTTACATTTATCAATTATCTGCACTGCCTGTGTTATATACAATTAAAATAGGAACATTGCCTCAGTGCAATTTAGATATGTTACAAGTCTTTCAAATAGAATGGCTTCTTGAAATACTTGGTATATTGCAGACTAATTACCTGCAACATAAAAAAATATTCTAGTCTTTCAGGTGTGTGTCTCATGTATAGCTAAATACATAAAAATGAAAAAAAAACCAACTAAAACTTGAATAATTTCTTCAATGCAGGACAGCATTATGCGATGAATGTGCCATAATTGCAACAAACAAAAAATACATTGAGAAAAAAATTAACAGAGATTTTAATTTATTTATTTTAAAATTCCTTTTTTTACATATTTGTTTTTATTTGGAAAAGATATGATGACCTTATTTATACTGAACAATAATTGGCAAATTATAAATGATTTCTTCTCTTTCCAGGACTCTTTCTTTACTTGGGCTTGGTCTTTGTATATCTCTTATGTTCATATCAAGCTGGTATTATGCTTTGGCAGCCCTTTTCCTTGCATTATGTATTTACAAATACATTGAATATAAAGGGTAAGATTTTTCTGTTTACTTTTCTAATAACATGTCTACTCATACTCTTGAAAAAGTAAATATTCATTGCCCAAAATACTTTTTCATAATGCTGCTCTACAAAACCTACAAGATGTCTGTACACATGGGTACTCTTTCTCATGTTCTGTACTTCATCAGTAACACAAATCATCCTGTTGCCAAACAATTCAAGCCTCTTCATTCGTGAGTGAGTGTAAATACACTCAAATACGTACATGTGTGTGTGTGTGTGTGAATGTATGTATGTATATATATATATATATATATATATACACACAAATTTATACATGCATACCCACCTACCTGCTTGCATGCATACATACATTCACACGCACTCATATACTTCCCCAATAAGTGATCTTTTCCTGTTGACCTCCCTTACAACCTCAATACAGCTGGACTAACATACCACAAAGAAGATCTGGATATGGACTCAGGCCTGCTATATTGCATCACACTTTGAAGATTATGTTTTAGCAAGCCAAGTGCAGGAGATTGCTACAAAATACCTAATGAACAAAAGAGACAATGAAGCACTTGGAGCAGCATATCAAGTATGATCAGCAGCTGCCCAAAAAATGTCATCAAGGTATTATCTATGCAACACAACATTGTTGCAAAAACGATATGCAGTGTTATCTAGAGTAAATACTGTTCTGAAATAAATATAGAGAGTATCCCTATTATTGAATACATACACAAGCATCAATGCAAAGAGTATTGGCAGAATACTCTCATCAAAACTTCTACCAGGTGCAAACATAACAGACCAAATATATTTGTTTAGGACAGACATGTAAAGGTATATACCATCATAGAAATCAGCTGCACTGTGGATTTTAATATCTCTTTGAAAATCGAAGAGAAAGAGAATAGCTATAGAGAACTGTTTTAAAACCTACAGATTCTATATTCAGATTATAAATTAACATTTTTATCAATAATAATTGTTGCACTAGGTTTTGTGAGTACATGCCTAAGTGACAATTTAGAAAAGCTAGGAGTTTCAGGAAAAGAAATCAATTGACTAACATGCACATCATTAATACAATCTGTAAGCAGAACAGTAAAAATATGCAAGACTTTCCTCAAGTTCAACATGTGACAATGTTTTTGTTATTCCAATGATAGAATGTTGTATCTTTGTTGAAAACTAGTTCCTTCCTTGCAGAAAGCATTCAAATAGTTAAAAACCAAAGGGAACATACACACATACATACATACATACATACATACATACATACATACATACATACATACATACATACATACATATAAAAACATACATATACATACATACATATACTTGAAAGCTGTGACATATGATACTTAGAAAGTGAATATATAAAACTTTATGTAATTCAACAGTGCTGAAAAAGAATGGGGAGATGGAATTCGCGGACTTGCTATGTCTGCTGCAAGATATGCGTTGCTCAGATTACAAGAAGGACCACCTCATACCAAAAATTGGAGGTACGTTATTTTTGTTCTCTTGAAATAAAAATTATGCAACTTTTGCTTTCTCCTTGACTCCAATTAGTCACAATTATCTGATTTGTTATTTTTTTTTTATATTTCAATTTTAAACGTTACCAGAAAGCATTTGTTGCAAATCAACTCTATTTTTTTTTTTCCTCTTTCAATTCCTAATCCTTAACCAGGAAAAATATCCACTTATCTACAATTAGTTATTACCTCCGCCTTAGCAAAGGCAGAGGTATTGTTTGCAGTCAAGTTTGTTTGTTTGTTTGTCTGTGGACAAGATATCTCAAGAACCACCAGATGGATTCGGATGAAACTTTCAGGGATGTTTGGCCTCGTGATTGGCATGAACTGATTAGATTTTGGAATTGATCTAGTACCGGACAAAGATTCTGGATTATTTTCCTGTTTTTTTTACTTAATTTTTCAGAGTAGTCGGGTTCATTTTTAGTAATCTCATTTGTGAGAGCAATCGAGTTTATTTCAGGTATCCTCATTTTAAAAATCGTCTCTGGCTAATCATTGAGAGGACATTGGTGTCGCCTTAGTGGAGGTTTGCACTTTCTGGGTGCTCTTGCTATTGTTGTTGGCACTCCGTCGCTTACGACATCGAGGGTTCCAGTTGATCCGATCAACGGAACAGCCTGCTCGTGAAATTAACATGCAAGTGGCTGAGCACTTCACAGACACGTGTACCTTTAATGTAGTTTTCGGGGATATTCAGCATGACACAGTGTGACAAGGCTGACCCTTTGAAATACAGGCACAACAGAAACAGGAAGTAAGAGTGAGAGAAAGTTGTGGTGAAAAAGTACAGCAGGGTTCGCCACCATTCCATGCCGGAGCCTCGTGGAGCTTTAGGTGTTTTCACTCAATAAGCACTCACAACGCTTGGTCTGGGAATCGAAACCGCGATCCTATGACCGCAAGTCCACTGCCCTAACCACTGGGTCATTGCGCCTCCACGCTCTTGTTATTAATGAGATCATAATTCGTCAGACTATTAACTTTCTCTTAATATTACATCTCATTATTTATATCTTAATATTTACATCTCAGCAACTTTTTTTAGTAGTTTCAACTCTGGTCATCAGCATCAGATGTCTTATTCCTAAATATGTGCATTGTCCCAAACTGGATTTGAACTTTTATTTTTAATTGCTCTTATCCACAACGCCATTGGCACATGTTCATTATAATTGTATTAATTTAGTTGCTTAGCAATTCAAAATGTATAGTACAAACTGGTCAAGTGTATCATTTTTTATGTGATTTTGATATTTTTGTGTATTTAATAATGAGATATTAAATGTTCTGAATTAATTAGTTCTGTATTGAAAGGTTACCAGTTGTCCATTTACATTATTAGCTCATTAATAAACTATATCAGGAAGTTAGAGTTAGCTGAATCAACAGTATGGAAGACTCCCAACCAAAGGATCAACAGTTCATCCACCTTATTTTGAATAGATACCTCACTTGTTTACTGTTAATAATAGCACTGTTTACTTAATAATTGTTATTGAACCTTGGCTCTGATCCTGCAGATCTATAATCAAAAGTATTCTAATCATAACCACCGTTTGTTTTTTAACCTTTTTGTTACCATATTTCTGTTGAGATGGTCTGTGTTTCTTTCAATTAATTTTGAATATAACAAATAATTTAGTAAAATAAATCAGTTATCATTTAAGTTAGTGTCAGGAACATAAATTGTAACTAAGGTTTGGTGGACAATTTTAATTCAGAACTTTTGAAAACAAGACATTTGTACTACAGAGCCAGAGGTGGTTTCAGCCAGGTTGGTATCAAAAATGTTAAAGCATGTATCGTGTACCTAATACTACCTATATATTGTTGAATATAATTTTTCTTTTTCAAAATAGTCATGTGTGATTTAAATTAAAGTTGGTTGCTATTTCCAGCAAATAGAGTGAGCATGTAGTGTTTTAAGTTCTGTTTGTGTTATTTACCCTCACAGCAATGCTGACTAAGCAGACCCATGATCAGAAATGTTCCTACTATGATCATCCCAACCTTTTCTTATTCAAATATCATATTTCTAACACTACAATCATTATCCAGTGTAACCTTCCATATCCTTTTTTTTTAACATGAGTTTTCTTAGCTGACGGTGCTGAGTTTCAAAATTCTAGAGATAAGAAATTTCAGAGTACTCTCCCTTTAGACTCGATACTTGATGGTGACTCGAGGCAACCAATAGAAAAATTGTGAAGATGTGAACAATAAGAAATTAATTAATAACTAAAGATCTGGCAAACAGTTGTATATCAAAAGAACATTACTTATTAACATTTTAGACGTTCTACTCTGCAATTAAACATGAACTTCTTTATGAAGCTTCCTTATAAGAATTCAGATCAAGTATAATAGTGCCAAGCTTTTTGTCCACTACTTTCATTAGTAACTTTCTTATCTTTCAGAGAAACTGTTTAATCCATTCACGGATTACTCTCTCAAATGTATTACTTTTTCATTCACATTGTTTTTGATTAATCATGCATGATTTTGTAGCATCGAAATTATGATTATGTACTTGTAATTTTTATTTTAGCATAGAAGGGTAGATTTGGTTAGGCTGGATTTGGCTGGCCAGAAGATAAAAGATATAGCATATTTGGGCTGGATATGGCCGATTTAAATGCTAACAAGTTAAATAAGTTATTTACTATGTGCACTTACTCAAACTGTTCAATACATCAGCAACCTTTAACTATCTATAAAGTAGGTACTAGTAGTTATCTTGTTCACAGTAAATGAAAGATGATCAACAGCTGAAATATTGATCAAATGTCTTTTTGTATGAGATATCTCTGTGCACCTACTGTACACATGTAGAGCTGATTAATGCTATTCAACTGCAAGGATATGAACAACTATTTAGATAAAATTAAAATATCATTTTATAGTTGAACAATTCAACTTCATGCTGGTGGTTTTGATGTGTCTAACTTAATGACCTCAGTTTGAATCTTGTCTGAATTGATTTTGCTTTAATTTGTCTGGGTTTGATAAAATATATACCAGTAATATACTGGAACTGATTCAATCAACTCTACTCCTTCAAACCTCACAAATATTGGCCATGTTCATTGTCTAATACAATCTATTTATATCATATGTGCATATATTTTTCTAATATTTGTTTCTCCTTTCCAGGCCCCAGTTACTTGTTCTTATGAAACCAGATGAAAATTTGAAACCAATGTATCCAAAACTAGCAACACTTGCAACTCAGTTAAAAGCTGGTAAATATATATACACATATTTCACTGTTTATCTTTGTTTTTCTTATTCATACACACACACACACTTTTCCCTTGCTATCAATTTAATTATCATCTTCTTTCTTCATACTTACATGTGTTAACTATCCCATATTACCTACATCATCCATACAAGGGAGTACTGAAAAGTTCTTGGCTTTGGATAAAAGAAAATACAGGAGGATCACTTAATTATGATTTTATTCAACATCTTTCTCTCTCAGATTCACACACTTATTGCAGCAGTCCTTCAGTTTTCCTAAGCCCTGTAAAAAAACTCAGAAGGTTAGGCCTCCAAACAGGCCTTTCACCATACCCTTAAAACTAGGAACTTTTCAGCATCTCCTCATATGTAATATAATGGTATGCATTAACATATAAACCACACAATTCTAGAGCATATATAAGTTATGTATTTAACAATTAAATACTCAGAGACATTATCCATATGAAAAACAACAGTTAGTGTTCACATATTTAAGTAAAAAATATGAAAAATTTAACTAGAAATAATTATGTACCAAAGATAAAACAATATCAGCCTAAGACTAATATTCTATTTATTTATTTCCTGGGGTCAATTTGCTCGACTAAAGGCGGTGCTCCAGCATGGCCGCAGTCAAATGACTGAAACAAATAAAAGAATATAATACACAACTTGGGATATGTTTCGGTCTTATTATGCTCTCATCAGTGGAACACAGACTTCACCCTACTTGTTGACATAATGGTGATAGAATCACTTAGTAAATGTATAAGACTGTGCATGGTTTCACATAGAAAACTAGAATAGTTTAAAGAAAGATTTATTTAGAGCAGGGGTCACCAGCCTTTTTTCACAGCAGGCCAGATAATTGAGAGAATGATAAGCACAGGCCACATAACCATTTTGTTTAATACAATACAGTAAATACACAAAAGAATAAAGACAGCCAACATATTTATTTACAAAAAATGTTATCAAGTTAGGTGACATTAATAATAAGATAGTTATATCACACCCAGTGTGCACATATCCAAATCTCACAAACTAAGTAGCAAAAATGGTTAGTGGGATTTGTGAAACTGTTGTTTAGATTTTAAGATATCAATGTTTGCTTTGGAATTGTTGCATCCAACCAAGAGAATTCCTTTCAAATGTTCATCAGTCAACCTCATTCAATGTGCTGACTTCACAGACATAAGTTGTTCCAAATACTGATGCCATATCAGGGACACTGGTTGATACTTCCTAGCAAATCGGTTTTCTCAGGAAACAAGTCATTTGTTGCTTCCATCATACATTCTTAGTTGAAGTTGCCATCAGTAAACTGTTTTCCTCACTCTGTCATCTTAAGCACTATTTTGTAACTTGTACAAGTGACAAATTCATTTTCAGCAAACATTCCCATGAAGAGAATGTTTAAACATGGCAATGCAAGTTAAAACATGATCACTGCAGGAATGAACGCTCATTGTAGGTACACAAAAGATACAATGCAGCTGTGAGCTGGATGAACTGACCTCACGGGCTAGATTCGGCCTGTGGGCCATAGTCTGCTGACTCCTGATTTAGAGGATGCCAGCCAAATAAAAAACGATAGTGTTAACATATTTGCTGCAAAAGATTATTTCTCTTTAACTTTTGGCTCCTGACTGCATTAAATGTTTACACTATCTTAATTAAACTGTTGTTTTATAGTTTGATGGATATCTTGCAGTTGCTTAAAGCACTTAAAGGTTAATGCAAGTAGCTTAATATCACTTTATCTTCTCTTCCAAATTACAAAGCCAAATTGTAATTAATTGCATAATACCATTTAAAATTATAATTTAGACTTAAGTGACTCTTTACTTAATTAGTACATAATCTTAATACATACTAATTAATTTTGTCTTTATGCAATTATTATTATTATTATTGTGAGGATGGCCTAGTGGTTAGGGTGTTGTACTCACAATTGTGAGATTGTGGTTTCAATTCCCAGACCAGGTGATGCGTTGTGTTCTTAAGCAAAACACTTCATCTCCCATTGTTTCTGCAATCACTTCGACACTTGATATGTGGTACACCGTGCACCTGTTCGGGCAACATCGATTTGATGGAGGGAGTGAGCTAATGCACAGCACATACATTTGATTACTACAAAGAAAATCATTTGTACAAGTCATTCTACAAAAGCTGAACACTCATATGTCATCTTCGACAGGAGAGTCCATCTTGATTATTATTATTATTATTAGTAGTAGTAGTAGTAGTAGTAGTAGTAGTAGTAGTAGTAGTAGTAGTAGTAGTAGTAGTAAGGTGATGAGCTAGCAGAATCATTAGCACACCAAGTAAAATGCTCAAACACTGGGGTCGATGTAATTGATTTATCCTCTCCCCTGCAACTGCTTGCCTTGTGCCCAAAATTTGTAATTATTATTATTATTATCATTATTATTATTATTATTATGGCAGCGAGCTGGCAGAATCGTTAGTATGCTGAATGAAATGCTTAGTAGTATTTTGCCTGTCACTATGTTCTGAGTTCAAATTCCGCCAAGGTCGACTTTGTCTTTCATCCTTTCGGGTTCGATAGATTAAGTACCAGTGAAACACTGTAATCGACTAGTCCCCTCCCCACAAATGTGAGACCTTATGCCTCCACTAGAAAGGATTATTATTATCATTATTATTGTTTCAATTGTGTGACAGGTACTGATTAGATTACCTGAATGTGCCAATGTGGACTCATCTAGATCGTATCTAGATAGGGTATTTTGTAGTCCAGTGGACAAGGATAGCATAGGGTGGCACGTAAAATACACCATTTCAAGCGTGACCACTGCCAATACCTCCTGACTGGCCTTCGTGCCGGTGGCACATAAAAACACCCACTACACTCTTGGAGTGGTTGGCGTTAGGAAGGGAATCCCGCTGTAGAAACTCTGCCAAATCAGATTGGAGCCTGGTGTAGCCATCTAGTTCACCAGTCCTCAGTCAAATCGTCCAACCCATGCTAGCATGGAAAGCGGATGTTAAACGATGATGATGATGATGATGATGAAGTTCCAGAGGAGTGAGATGTGGTCATTTTCAAGCACTGAAAGTGGTTTGTGTTCCCACTAGTCTTTATCATGAGGTAGACCCAAGTCTTTGCAAATTACCAAGTGAATATACTGTGCAGTTCTATCATGTTTGTTGAGATACTCTGTATGCACAATAGCAATCACATAACTGCTTTTTCCACTTCCCTACTAATAAGTTAAAGAAGGGTGGACCATGTGAATTCTCTTATTAACTTCACTCTTAGATCACCCTGGGTAACAACTGGTTTGATTTCTCTGGGATATTCTTCATGAAAGCAACAGAATATCCACGACCCTAAACTATTAGTTATATACCATGCAGATACCATGTTGCTAGAAAAATATACAGTTTCCATCCAATCCATGTTTTGTTTTGTAACTGTTAACTTTTACCTTTTCTGAAAACCATTAACTTTGTCAATTATACCTATCTTGGAGGGCCTGTCAAAGGCAATGGGCACAGTACTTTTTTCTGGACCAAAAGCCAATAAAAATTAATAAACATAAATAAATAAATCCCCACCTTAATGTTCTTTTCATCCCACTTGCATTGACACAGGATATAAATACCTGAACTAGATATATTCTGGTATTTGATTTAAACTTTTTTAGACACCTGTTTGACTTGCACTACAGACAACCCAGAATGTATAGCATTAGTGAATGGGATCAAATAAAATTTACCCAATGTCATACAACAGAAATCAATATATTCTAAGCATCATTGATAATGAAAAGCATTTTCTTTGAGTATTCTTAATATGTAATGTTTCCTTGTGAATTATTACTTTTTATACTACATTTTTTTTCTTTTAATCACTGCTAAAAAAAATAATATTGAAAATTTTAAAACTTCTATGTAATATCTAATGAACAAATTATTAAATTTACTATATATATTCAACATTTTTAATTATTATTTAGGTAAAGGACTGATTCTAGTCTCCAGTGTACTTGAAGGAGATTTTAGAAAAACATTTGCTAAATCTCAAGCTGCTAAACAAGTAAGTTTATTTCAGAATCTTTACATTTAACCATTTTGATACCAACCTACCTGAGGCTAGTGGAGGCGCAATGGCCCAGTGATTAGGGCAGCGGACTCGCAGTTGTAGGATCAGGGTTTCGATTCCCAGGCCGGGCGTTGTGAGTGTTTATTGAGTGAAAACACCTAAAGCTCCACGAGGCTCCAGCGGGGGATTGTGGCAAACCCTGCTGTATTCTTTCACCACAACTTTCTCTCACTCTATCTTCGTGTTTCTGTTGTACCTGTATTTCAAAGGGCCAGCCTTGTCACACTCTGTCACGCTGAATCTCCCCCAAGAACTACATTAAGGGTACACGTGTCTGTGGAGTGCTCAGCCATTTGCACGTTAATTTCACGAGCAGGCTGTTCCGCTGATCGGATCAATTGCAACCCTCGTCGTCGTAACCTGAGGCTATCCTTGGCTGAATGATACAAACTTCCTGCTTTTAAGACCTTCTATCAAAATTTTATGTCACTTTATGTTCCAAAAACTAATTCAGTAATAAAGTTATTTTACTAAATTCTGCATTAATTTCAATATTAATTGAAACAAAGATAGTATTTTTCAACAGAAATATCATAACAAAAAGGTTAAAGCAACTGCATTTGATATTTGACATTATAAGTACCAATTTGAGATGGAAAAGTACAGAAGTTCATAGATAAGACATGAATTATGTATCTATTGCTAATTGGGTACACACCATTGATACACAGCTGGAATCTTGGTAGTAAGCTTGTTGCCCTTTATGAGGGCGCGCACACACACACACACGCACATACACACACACACACACACACACACTCACACACACACTCACTCACACACATGCATATACAACGGGCATCTTTCAGTTTCTGTCCACCAATTCTGCTCACATGGTTTTAGAAGCAATTTGACTGAACCCAAGACCACATGATTGAAAAGCAAGCTCTTTAACCACACAACCACATCTGTGCCTTATATATATATATATATATATATTTCATGCACATATATATATATATATGTATGTTTGCATGCATATGTATCTATGTGGAAGTTTACTTTTAACTAAATATTTCTCCATGGAACAAAACCAAATTCTAACTCATTTAGTCTAATCATTTTCCTAAGTAGTTACAAAATGAAGTGTGCTAGATACTCTTTTAGAGCAAAGCATGGCTTAAGTTTATCATTTCTCACTCATAAACCCCAGTCAGCTGGTGGGAGAATGGTACAAGTTCTCCTATACAGTTTTGTCATCAGAGATTCAGGATATGTAGTAATGCAAGATCATAAGCTCTGAGAAGGAGATGTGAGATCTGATTGGATGTGATCCAGGATGTCCTCATATGAAAAGTGAGAAGTGCAAGGATTGGTCACCAGTTTCAGCATAATGGAAGGAATAATCCTTTTGTGACCATATTTGTATTGAAATATTCACATCATCATCATTTGTTTTCCATGCTGGCATGGGTTAAATGGTTTCATAAGATCTGACAAGGCCAGGAACCGCACCGGGATCCATAGTATGTTTGGGCTTGAATTCTACAGCTGGATGCCCTTCCTAATGCCAACCACTTTATAGAGTGTACTGGATGCTTTTTATGTAGCACCAGTGCTACTGCTTTTTACATGGCACCAGCACCAGTACTTTAATGTGGCACCATCATCAGTGCTTTTGATGTGGCCAGTGTTTTCACTCAGACAGAGAGGCCTTTGGTTGCCAGTAGAGGTAAAAGCTGTCTGAACTCATTCCATCCTATTCTTATTCCAGTAATAACACTTTCAGTACATCCTCCTCCACTTCTAACTAGGTCACCTAGGTAGCAGAAATTACCTATTACTTCCAGGGAACCTCCAGGACATTTGAGGAAATCAATTTCCTGTGTATCTGTAGTTTTTATGGCTCCTGTGCATCTTCAGCATACAAATGCTACTTTCTCTGTTAACCTTCTTACTATTTCACTATACCCCTTTTGTATTAGAGCATGCACTGGGTACACTGAATGGAACTCCTACATACACTTTTCCTACATATCAAGCAGGGTCATTTACCTGAAGTGGGTGGGGTCCTGTCTGTTTTCTTGTTTACTAGGATCTTGGTCTTTGCTAAGTTAACTTTAAGACCCTTTGATTCCAGATTGTTTCCACACCTGGAATTTCTTTTCTAGTTTTATTATAGATTCTGCTATGAGGGCAAGATCATCAGTATATAGTAGTTTCCATGGGCTTCCAAATGCAGAACGAGCTGAGCACACTGCGATAATATATAACTCTAAATCATCATCATCATCATCATCATAGTATATATATATATGCATAAGTATACACATGTACACATAAATGCACACATGAAAATGCATTACATGTAAAAACATGCATGTGGGTCCCACAGGATACTTATGTGCGTACATGTACCACGTACTCAAAAAAACAGTTCTCAGATTCTATTATCATCATTTGTAATATCTAATATACGTAAACACACACACACACACACTCACATAATTAAGTGCACAAAAAGTAATGAAGAATTTTGTGGCATTTAATAAATCAACTAACTTTTCATTGTTGAGCTGGTATTTGGAACCTAACTTCACATTAGGTTTTTAAATAAATTATGGAAAATTTTAATTTACATATGAGAGATGTCCTGAAGGCAATTTCCAACATGTTATGAAAAGGTTTAAGTGGTCATTTGACTACAATTACAATAACTTTAACAAATTAGCCAATTTTTCCCATGTCTCATTTCTGTTTTTGTTTTTTTTTTTTTGTTAATTATTGTTCCTTTTATGTTTTATTTCTTTATAGGCACTTGATCATTTGATGGATACAGAAAATATTAAAGGTTTTGCAGATGTATTAGTGGCAAAAAGTGTGATTGAGGGGTTATGTCACCTGTGAGTACCCTTATAGACTTCAAATTAGAACATAAATTAATATCTTTTTATACCTTTATTTTAATTTTTTTTTTTCTTTCATCACCTTCATCAACATTTAACATCCATTTTCTATGCTGGCATGGGTTGGGTAGCTTGACAAGAACTGGCAAGGCCAGGGGCTGTGCCAGGTTCTATAGTCTGATTTGGCTTAGTTTCTACAGCTGAATGCCTTTCTTAATGCCAATCACTCCACAGAGTGTACTTGGTGCTTTTTACATGGCACCAGCACCACCACCAATGCTTATGTGGCACCTTAGTTTTAGGATTTCAGTTCTGTTGTGGTTGGCAGGTCTTTTCAAGTACAGCAATGTGCCACATATCTCAGTCCTCTGTCATCTCCTTCATAAGACTCAATGTTTTGAGATTGGTCTTTAATACTTTGTCCCTGTCTTTCACAACTTCCCTCCACTTTATGTGAGTGGTGCTTCTTAATGCACCTATCCTCATCTATCCATATCACATGACCATATCACTGCAGTCTTCTCTCTTGCACATTGCATATAGTTCCTCTTATGCCCAACTTCTCTCCCAATACACCACACTTGTGAAGGTGCATGACTCAGTGGTTAGAGCATTAGGCTCACAAGCATGAGGTAGTGAGTTTGATTCCGTGACCAGGCTATGTGTTGTGTTCATGAGCAAGACACTTTATTTCACATTGCTCCAGTTCACTTAGCTGTAGGAATTAGTTGCAGCATTACTGGAGCCTATGTGTATCAACATTTGCCTTTCCTTTGGATAACATCGGTGGTATGGAGAGGGGAAGCTGGTATGCATGGGCAACTGCTGGTCTTCCATAAACAACCTTGCCCAGACATGTGCCTTCGAAGGGAACTTTCTAGGTGCAATCCCATGGTTAGTCATGACTGCAGTGAGACTTTACCCTTGTTGCACACTGACATTGCACATCCAGTGAAACATACTAGCTTCCTGAAAATAGTCTCTGAACATAACTTGACAACACTTTAGTCACTATCGTCACTATCTGCAACCACACCAACATGTAGGCACTAAGCATCTCACTGAAATATATCACACAATAATTGTCCTCTATTCACTGGCTAAAATTATCAGAAACTTGACAAAAGTAAATGGAGACATTCTGACACCACACCCTTCATGTCATAAAAGTATTTCCTCATAGCTGAGGTTTCTTCAACATCTGCTGATAGAGGAAACTTTCTTTTTTTTTTTTTTTTAGAAAATGCAACTGTACCCAACACAAGAATATCATCATCATCATCATCTTATAACGTCTGTTTTCCATGCTGGCATGGATTGGACTGTTTGACTGGAGCTGGCAAAATGGAGAGCTGCTCCAGGTTCCAGTCTGAGTTGGTTTGGACTCTATGGCTGGATGCCCTTCTTAATGCCAACCTCTTTACAGTGAGTGCTGGGTGCTTTTAATGTGGCACCACATGAGCATTTTTATGTGACACTGGCATGAGTACTTTTTATATGGCACTGGCACAGGACACTTGCAGGTCAATCCTCCTCACCAAGGAGAGCAACCTTATCACATTCCCCCCACACTTTGTATGTAAACTCAGCAATGATATTAGACAGGTTTTAAATGTCATTTCAAAAGCTTTCATTAATATCATCACAATCATCATTTCATGTTCACTTTCTATACTGGCATATGCTATATGGTTCAACAGGATCCAATCTTACAAGCCTCTTGTCCACTTCTGGTTTTCTCAATGATCACCAGATAACAGAACAACAGACTTTCTAAATGTTGACAAATGCCAAGTACAGTGATTTACTCTAAGCTAAATACTTCTGCAGTAGCGTCACTAAGAAGATGGCATCAGCAGTATTTCTTCCTGTATTTTTCCATAACTTTCATAACTGGACACAGAAATTTGATACTCCTAAAATTACATCTTTCTCTACTCTTGTAGTAATTGATTATGATTCTGCTATGCCAGTCAATGGGCATGACATCTTACTGTATTACCTGAATGACTGACTGTAAAATGACGAAGTCATAATCTAGATATTTTTAAGTTTTCACTTGTATTTATGTTTTAGTCAGAAGAGGAAGGCCATTCGTTTTTAGGGTCCCCAAGAACTGGTAGAAGGGAAAGAGAGAGGAAGTTCTTCTCAGACCAAAGGCCTGGTTCAGATGTATGCAAAAGTGTACACTCTTCTAAAGGCACCTAAGAGCCAAGTGGTAGTGTTTAACTGGCCAACCATTTATGAGGTGCATTCAAGAAGTATTTGAATTTATGATTTCCCACCAAAACTAATGCCATGTGGGCAAAATCTTAGGAGGACAAATGCATGGAAATTTTTGCACTGGTGGGCCATGTCAGTTCCCAGCTGCTAGCCCTAGTGTACAGACATGTAGTGTGCGTCCATTGGATTTTCATTCTAGAGGTTTTACCAGCAGTGACAGAACTGCTGAGAAAAGTGTGTGAACTCCTAAAGGGAGTATTTTGAAGGTGATTAAATAAAATTTGTCTTTTTTTATACCCAAAGGTCAGATGCTTTTTGAACTCACTTCATGCAACACTTCCAGTCTCTATTACTATGGCTCTTTCGTATTTAAAATCATTCTCTACTATTACCAGACCTCTGTCCATCTTCCCTGATGTATTTCATTTCCTACACAATGTTATAAGTAATGTATTTAAGTACTATAGTACTTAATGTTGATCTATCATAAAAACTTCAATTAACCATAATTATATCCATATTGAGGGAAAACATTGTTGAACAATGCTTAAGTACTTTACACAATTGTTTTTTGCCGGAATTGCAACTCTTAAAATCTCCCTACTTATAATTTCCCTACAGCCAACAATCTGCAACTGTTGAAAATTAATATTAATGAGACTACTCCACCCAAGTTATCCTTTTTCTGATAAGAGCCTTGAGTAGCTCAAGCTATTGTCCAGGTTTAGACAGAGATAGATACATGACACACACCACAAGAAAGATGAAGCAGTCAGTTATAAAAAAACTGCATAACTACTTTCTTGGTATATCATTGCTTTGACTTAGTATCCAGCTGACGATGACTTAGTTTTTCAGTGAATTCATAAAATATGTGCTAATGTTTTTCAAAGGTTGTATCAATTGTAACTCTTTCTCCTACAAAAATACCCATGCATGTAGCCAAAACATATTAGATGCATGCTCACACATATGCATTTACTCTATTGTTCATTTGTTCATTTTATACCTGTTCTCCATGCTAGCATGGCTTCAATCATCAGCGTTGTTTAACATCCGCTTTCCATGCTAGCATGGGTTGGACAATTTGACTGAGGACTGGTGAAACCAGATGGCTACACCAGGCTCCAATCTGATTTGGCGGAGTTTCTACAGCTGGATTCCCTTCCTAATGTCAACCACTCCAAGAGTGTAGTGGGTGCTTTTACGTGCCACTGGCACGAAGGCCAATCAGGCAGTACTGGCAACGGCCACGCTCAAAATGGTGTATTTTACGTGCCACCTGCACAGGAGCCAGTTCGGCGGCACTGGCAACGATCTTGCTCGAATGTCTTTACACGTGCCATCTGGCACAAGTGCCAGGAAGGCAATGCTGGGCACAGGTGCCATGACTGTTTCGCTTCAATGAAGACATTCTTCCAGTTACTGACTCTTACTTAGTTTACAAGTAAGGAATACCTTATTCACCACATCTTGAGATGTATGTATAATGCCACTGGATGATCCAATGATAGGAGAAATAACAGTAACATCACAATTCACTGCAGAACAATATTTGGAGAACCCCAATTATGCACATACACACATAACCACTGTACACGTGTATATACACACACACACATACTGTGCTTCTTTCAGTTTTTGTCTGCCTCAAACTACATGATTGGGAAGTGAACTTCTTAACTACACACCCATACCAGCATCATATTACATGTGTGTGAGTGTGCAAGATAAAAAGGTAGTTATTAAAGTATTAATTAGATTTATAGCTGATACAATGCCCATGTGTTTAAGCTCAGCCATCATTGACTTTGACACAACTGTAGGTGAGTCAAAGCACTTTATTTAGTTCAGTTAATTTATGCTTTTATTAATTAACTATTAAATAGTTGGCATTAATTAAGAACAACATTTAGTTGTAATAACAAGCTGTAATAAATGTTATAGCATTATTTACATGTGACAGATATATGATATTAAACAATCAACTAAGAAATTAGAACCAACCTACAGGCAACCGTTATGCATATATTTCTTTAAAATTTACCTGCAAACTTTTCATTTTTAAGTAACACAATTTTTCGTGCTACTTTTTATGAAATTGTACTGGCAACTCCTGTTACATATGAAACTCATTCATAAGATATTAAAAGTTCTTCTGCTTTTTGTTTTTCTCTTGTCTTTTTTAATACCAAACAGTATTTTTACATCTTATATTCAAATTTAGTGAACAATGCTAGAGTAATTTAAAAACTGAATGACAAAAAATATTTTCAATGGTGTGTATGTGTGTGTGTGTATGTGTGTTATATTAAGTAAAAATGAAAGAAATCTAAGATAATTTCTTGCAGTTGAAATAATCCAAACATTTCAATGTTTACAATTTTACAGAACCCAAACAGCTGGCCTCGGTGGTTTGAAACATAACACAATTATGATCGGATGGCCCTATGGATGGAGACATAGTCCTGAGCAGAAGAGCTACAGGGTCTTTATAGGTAAACCAATTAATCTCAAAATAATTACTACTGTGATGTCTTGGCTCTTTTATTTTGAAAACTTTATTACCTTGCTTCTGATGGTTGGCATCAGAAAGGATGATCAGTTTTAAAAATCACTGCCTCATCTGATCCATGCAAGCATGGAAAAGTATACATGAAAACAGTGGTGCTGATGGACTTCCTCATATTTAAGAGGATTGTATACATCTCCTTTCTTGCCTTCTTAACTGTCTGTGAGGTTATTATTATCATTATTATTAATACCCCACCACTTTATATCTGTCTCTGTATTGTCCCCTCATCCTTCGCCCTTGCGGCAAATAAATGAAATCATTATTGTAATTATTATTATTATTATTATTATTATTATAGACGTCGCACAGTATACAATATCATGAGGTTGTTAATTGAAGATATTGTACTGCTTGTCAAGTCACAACAAGGACCTCAGACAGACAGTACTTTATGCAATATGTGTGCAGTTCCAAGCATGCCAGGCAAAAAGCTTAGCAGCATTTCATCCATCTTTATATTCTGAGTTCAAATTCTGCTGAGGTCACCTTTGCCTTTCATCCTTTCAGGATTGATAAATTAAGACTAGCGAAACACTAATGTCACTGTGATCAACTAGTTCCCTACCCCCAAATTTCAGGCTTTGTGCCTATAGTATAAAGGTTAATTATCATTATTCATTAATCATATGTCACATGTTACTCTCATCTATCTGAATATATGATAGCTTTAGTTACATATGTTAGTCTTGTATCTATTTTCAAACATAGGCCTTTGCTAAACTTTTGGTTCATGGATGATATATTTATGTCCCATCCAAACTATTATCTTGTCCTAGTGACTTTAATATTTATCACTACTCTCATAGTTAAGAATATAATTGATATTGTGTTACCATTACTTGCATGAAGAAACATAATAAAAATTTCTGCCAAATAAAATTATAAATTCATACTCATCAACTCTCAATGATGTTGAAGTAGATACTAAGACAAGAGTCTGACAACTGGATTAACAAAGGTCCTTAATTATGCATTTAAGGGATTTCTAATACACAGCTATCAACTATACACTGTTTAATCTTTTTTAATTACCAGTTTTCGTTATATGACTGTCGCAACATAACTGATGACTACATCAAACTAGAACTCGCCACACTTCAGAAAATATCCTCTGCCATCTCGTGTTATTCACTCCACAATTTTTATCATCTTCTGTGTCTCTCTCTTAAATGTGTCCTACACATCTGGTTTTAGCAAGCCCATGCTATCTTTATTCCTGTTCATATTATATTTGTCTTGATCTTTAAACATATGTTGATGACTATCATGTATGAAGATATGATAAAAGTGTCCTTTTGAGTTGTGTCTTAAATGTGAATACTAATTTAATACGATAAAAAAAACTGGTTATAAACATTTATTCAGTTATCAACAAACATTTTTCTTTTAAAATTTCTTTTTGGCTTAAATGTAATTATGTTTTTTTATATTTCTTTATAGACACCATCAGGAATGTTGCTGGTGCCCAGTTGGCCTTAATGGCTGTAAAAGGCATTAACCAGTTCCCAGATAACACGCAAAAACTTACCGGAACCATAGATGTCTGGTGGATTGTTCATATCCTTGAAATTGAATTAATAATGTATAGAATTAATTGAACTAACACCTTTATCAAAGTACAAAAATACATCCGTATAAGTTAGAAATACTTCCAGCTTGAATAATTATATCTAAAAATCTTAATTTTATTTTATCTAATTTTTTTTTTTTTTTGCATGTTTAGACAGATGTAAAAGGAAGTAAATTTTCCATTGTGTTAAAGCAATCAGAAAATATTTTTAACATCATAACCTATAGATATCCTTATCTATATAGTTTAGATCCATCTAGAAGATTTACGTCTCCCTACTGACCACTAGCATACCAATATTTGCATAATAGCAATTAAAGCTGTTGATATCTTGAGCTCAATGGAAGTTCAGTGATTACTTTGGGTAAAATAAACATGCATATGTGTTTATACATCTACATGTTTAATCTCCAATTGATATAAGATGGCTGATAATGATTATAATAAAAGGTCAGAATTTTCAACATATAACTGGAATGTACGAGTGATAAAAAAATGTACCCAAGAATTCATTTAAGGTAAACCAGAGAAGCATGATCTCAAATAGCAAAATAATTATAATACCAGTGAAGAGAAAGTGTCCGATATTTTGTCTTTATTTTAACATCTGTTTGGTGCCATGGAGAAAGCATCTACGCCATGTAAAAGCACCCATGCCACTGCTGCATAAAAGCACCCAGTATACTCTATAAAGTGGTTGGTATTAGGAAGGGCATTCAGCCATTGAAACCATGCCAAAACAGACATGGATCCCAAGCAGCTCTTCAGCCAACATGGAAAATGGACATTAAATGACGATGATTTCCTGTTCTAGATTGGATGAGGAGTTTAAGAAATACTGATTTTTATTGTATTTGTATTATTGACAATATTTTATTAAGGTTTATTATGTGAGTATATAAATTTAACTGTCAGATATTTCTATAAAAAAAAGATAAAAGAAAAATCTTAATTGATAATAAAAGAATGTTTAAGTAAATACACTTGAATAGTTATGATTAAGATGTTCAATAAAATGTATTTGTCAATTTTATTTTTAAGTATCAAGCCATCGATATATATCAAGATCATTATATGAAAGTTTAGAAAATCAATTTTTTCTTTTAACATCATATTGTTTTGTATTTGCTTTTTCCACGATTATTTCCCTTAATTTTGATCACATGAAGGAGGTCTTTTGATGTTGTTGCCCTTCCTGCTTAGACAACACAAAGTCTGGAAAAACTGCAAATTACGGATCTTCACAGTAGCCCGTATCCTTTGAAAGACCAAAAGTTCAACATTTACACCAAATATTTTTGATATCTAATTTTTCAGAGAATTAGTGTATATTCATAAATCTGAAGGAGGTTTTGTTGGGTGTCAGTAAGTATCACTTACTTTTTGAAGTGGATACAGCTTACATTTCAGGATATACGCCATTCAATATAGTAAAAAATAATGGTTGGTGAGAGTGGATATATGCTAAGGACAGGAATTGGCATTGAAGAGGAATTACATTGACTGACAGATGTAAGAGTGAGGTCAAGGAGGAAGGCTAAGAAAGAGATGGTTGGTGCGACAGTTGGCTGCCAAATCCCTGACTGCCAGACTACCTTAGCTAGCAATGTGTTGATTGAATTACTTAGTGAAGGTGACACAGAGAGGAATGTTTAGACATCTAGCGAGGCAAAACTAAATAGACAAGCACACAAAATGTTAAGCACATGTAGTCAGTGAGTGTACAAATACAACAAAGCATACTATCTGAAAGGAGTGGGGAAGGATAGGAGGACACAAGTTGTAAAACCAAGAAGTAAAAAAAAAAAAGTAAAGTGTTGAAACTAGAGGAAATGAAGGTAAATGTTCATACAAGTTAGAGCAACGGTTCTCAGTTCAAAATTGACCTGCTGTGCTTTTTAATTATTACATTGGTATACTCCAAACATGAGTTGTCTAGATGTGAAGTGGTGATCGACAGCTTTCAACAGATGTCTAGGACTTGTCACTCACATACAAAGTCTTGCAGAACAGCATGTGATACAGTGCATTAGATTAGCAAAAGTGCAATCAAAATGGTCAAAAACATGGGTAGTTTACTTGAAGCCATATAGAGTAATAATGCTGGGGTTGAAGTGGGAAATATAGCATTAAGTGCAGGAGGAGCAGGCAAAAGTACCAAGTTAGGTGTTAGGGACTTTGGGGTCAGAATGTTACAGAGGTTTTTGTCACTTTTGAAGAGTAGGTAAGGCTTCATAGAATATGGGAGCAGTAGTTAGGTCAAGCTGTAAAAAAAATTGCAAAAGTTGTAAGGAAGTGAGTGGAAGATGAGGATGGAAAGGAATGTATGCCACAGGTAAGCAGTTCAAGACAGAGAAGAGCATTGGTGCAGTTAACGGTGTGGGCCTAGCAATACCAGTGGAAGATTGTGGTTACATTCAAAAAGATGGTGGGACAATTCTTGAAATCAGAGGCTATGGAAGAATAGTTCATTTAAAGCTAAATATTACCAGTCTAGAGAGTTTGTCTACAGAAACCAAAGAATTTCCTTTTCCTTCTATTCTCTATGAGTTTTTATTTAAAATACCTGCCTTGCTGAAGGGGTTGCTCCTGCTACAACTTACTGTGTCCTCATCATTGTTAGTAATTCTTGACAAATCCCATATAATAAATACTTGAAAAAAAACAAAACTGAAAATGTAAGTGAGCTCTAAGGATTCTTTACATATGCACAGCATTATTATAAGCAAATAGTTATTATATTTAGTGGCTTTTTGGCTGTTGCAACTTTTCCAGTCATGCTTTTTTTACACAGGATATTTTTTTACACAGTAGATTTTCCTACAAAATAATAATTTGGTGGTATCGAATTAACTGCCTTAAAATATTTTAAATGTGTGAGTGTGTGTGTGTGTGTTTGTTTGAGAGATTCAATAGATAATCTAAAATAAACAAAATGGATTTCCTTTTGTTTGTATATTCTGAGATTGAATTCCTTTATGTTGACTTTACCTTTCATGTACACAAAATCAATAAAATGATACCAACAATTTACTGGGATCAATATACCATTCATTCAGTTTTTGGTATTGTGTATTTGTTATTTTCTTAATAATACACTTCTTAGAACTGGAAGATAACAGTATTCAAATGGAAAAGGATCTTAACCAATACATGTATAACTTACGTATTGAAGCTGAAGTTAAAATAGTTGAGATGGTAAGAAATTGTTATTGTCTTGATGTTAATGTTTTTCATCTGCTTTATATTTTACACCCTTTCAATAATGTTTTAAAAGTTTGTACAGATGTTATATTTCATCACAGCTAACAGTTGTCAAAAATCTCTTTTAAACATGCAGGCACAGGCATGTCTGTATGGTAAGAAATTTGCTTCCCAACCACATGGTTCTGGATTCAGTCCCACTGCATGGCACTTTGGTAAATATCTTGTACTATAACTAGAGGCCAACCAAAGCACTGTGAGTGGATTTGGTAAACAAAGAGCCTCTCACTCTGAGTAAAAGGTAGACTGTATGATGCATGTGTATGAACAGCTATGCTACATGGCAGTGAAACATGAGCCATGACTGCTGAGGACATGCATAAGCTCGCAAGGAATGAAGCCAGTATGCTCTGATGGATGCATAATGTCAGTGTGCATACTCGACAGAGTGTAAGTACCTTGAGATAAAAGTTGGACCTAAGAAGCATCAGATGTGGTGTGCAAGAGAGACAATTGCGCTGGTATGGTCATGTGGTGAGAATGGATGAGGATAGCTGTGTGGAAAAGTGCCACACCCTAGTGGTTGAGGGAACCTGTGGAAGAGGTAGACCCAGGAAGACCTGGGGTGAGGTGGTGAAACACAACCTTCGAACATTAGGCCTCACTGAGGCAATGACTAGTGACCGAGACCTTTGGAAATATGCAGTGCATGAGAAGACCCAGCAAGCCAAGTGAGATCATAACACGTGGCCTATGCCAGGGGTGTAACCAGCCCAATTATGCATACCTTTGCTTCATCGGGCACTAAACTCTGGTGTCCTTATTTTGACACTACTCTGACTAATACAAAACATATAAAATTCCTCATCTCAGAAATACAGAAATGTGTTTCTTGTGTTCTTTTGTCATAAATAATAATGTAAAAATTCTCCACCTCTTTATTTTCTCAGAGTAATTCTGACATATCTGCTTATACCTATGAACGAACCCTTATGATGGAACAAAGAACAGAACTGCTGAGTAATATGAGACTGCAGAAGGAAACGGTTAGTTTTCTTTCTTCTAATTTGCTAATTTGCCTCTAAATAAACTTAAACATCATTTATCTTTCTCTCATTATATTTTCTGATGCTGCTGGTTAGCAGAAGAAAGCATATTTAACCCTTTATTATTCAGATTTCTGTGTCGAATGTAATACTTATTTGTTCACATTGATAAAAAATTAATCACACATTACCTTGTAGTTTTGAGATTTCAATGATGTAATTGTTTTATTTTTAGAATAATATTGTAGGGTAAGTGTGAGAGGACAGCTCTAGCTAGTTTGAAGATGAAACAGATAGAATATTTGGACCAGATATGACTGGCTTAAATGCTAAAGACTTAATTTCTGTATTGAAGCCGTTCTCAGTTGTAAGAATCATAGTATAATGGATTTCAGCTAAATTTAAACAGAATGTCCATACATCATATATTTATTAGAAAATATGCTTTTTGTTTCTAAAAACATTCATTTTGAAATTGACCATATCATCTAAAGAAGGTAATGAGAAATGGCTGCATACCTTACTGTAGATAAATATTCTACTGCTCTTTCTTTATTTTGCCATATTTGTTACTCAACTTTACTATATTTTTTTTATGTGCAATGTACATTATTATTATTATTATTATTATTATTATCATTACTATTATTAGGTGCAGACATGGCTGTGTGGTAAGGCAGCGAGCTGGCAGAAACGTTAGCATGCCGGGCGAAATGCTTAGCGGTATTTCATCTGCCGCTACATTCAAATTCTGCCGAGGTTGACTTTGCCTTTCATCCTTTCGGGATCGATAAATAAAGTACCAGTTATGCACTGGGGTCGATGTAATCGACTTAACCCCTTTGTCTGTCTGTGTTTGTCCCCTCTATGTTTAGCCCCTTGTGGGCAATAAAGAAATAAGAAGCTTGCTTCCCAACCACATTGTTCTGGGTTCAGTCCCACTGCATAGTACCTTGGGCAAGTATCTTCTACTATAGCCTCAAGGTGGTGAGCTGGCAGAATCGTTAGCATGCCATGTGAAATGCTTAGTGGCATTTCATCACACTTTACGTTCTGAGTTCAAATTCCACCAAGGTCAACTTTGCCATTCGTCCTTTCAGGGTTGATAAATTAAGTACCAGTAAAAAACTGGGGCCAGTGTACTCAACTAGTCCTCTCCCAACAATTTTCAGGCTTTGTGCCTTTAGTAAAAAGGATTATTATTATTATTATTATTATTATTATTATTATTAATATTATTATTATTATTATTATCATTATTATTATTATTATTAAAGCAACAAGCTAACAAAATTGTTAGCATGCCAGGCAAAATGCTTAGTCGCATTTTGTCTCTCTTTGTTTTAAGTTCAAATTCTGCTGAGGAAATAAGTACCCGTTGAGTACTGGGGTCATTGTAATCAACTTACCCCCTCACCTGAACTTACTGGCCTTGTGCCAAAATTTGAAGCCATTACTACTACTACTATTACATATAATAAACTATCAATGTCTTCTCAGTTATTGTGAGCCCATAATACCAAAAGTTTACTGCCTGTGAAACTATACTATAATGATTATACAACATTAAGAGACTTAATCTTGCATTACTTATTCCTTCTTTTCTAAAACTCTCTCTAACATTCTACCAATCTAATTGTAATTAGTATTTACTCCTGGCTGATAATTTCTCTCTGTTTTCTCCAGTACACTCCATAAACAAAATTTGGATGCATCAGATCCAAAACACTCCTTTTTTCACTGCCATTTAACTACAGCTGCTTTTCTCCACATTAAAGTATAGTCATAAGTTTTCAGACTTATTAGGTTAAAGTGATAGTCACTGTACATAAATTCTCTTTTATAGTTAATCAGTTAAATGTATAAGTGTGGTATTTTCATACTACATAACAGATTATTATGAATTTACTTAACTTTTCTAAATAATCATAATTCATTAACCTTTGGCAGACAATTATGTTTGTTCTAACTTTCTGGTGTTTGTTGTATTTTTGCATTGTAGGCTCAGTCTATAATTGATCGTGCTCATAACCCTACTTCTCTGGAGTCAAAAGATGCGACATTGGAAACAGTTGTTGAAGAGGCCATTGAATTCAATGATGCTGCCAATTCACTAGAACTTGACCGAAGTCAATACACATTTTCTCCATCAGAAGCAAAATCACTTGGAAAAGAATTAGGGAAAGAACTTTTCCAAATGAAACCGTTAGTATCGAATTATTCTATTTGCTAACTTTGTGAAAATTTTCAAGATTATTTCTTTTTTATAATTTTTGCTGATTTTTCTTTAATGATAAACAAATTGTTTATTTTCTTTTGAACTTTTAAACTAATATAATTGAACTTGTAAGGTGTCCTCTTTCTCTTTTTACTCATCCTGCTCAATACAAGTGCCAAATTTCCTATGTTGAAGTCCTTACTATCTTTAAAATGCAGACGACAGGAAGGTTTCCCAACCACATGGTTCCAGGTTCAATCCCACTGCATGACACCTTAAGCAATTGTTTTCTACTATAGTCTTAGGCCAACCAAAGCCCTGTGAATGGATTTGGTAAACTGTGTGTGTGTGTGTGTGTGTGTGTGTGTGTGTGTGTATGTGTCTGTCTGTCTGTCTTTGTCCCTCACCACTGCTTGATAGCTGGTGTTGATATGTTTACATCCTCATAACTTAGCAGTTCAGTAAAGGAGACCAATTGAATAAGTTCCAAGCTTTAAAAAATAATAAGTGTTGGGGGTTGATTAATTCAATGAAAAATTCTCCAAGGCAATGCTCCAACATGACTACAGTCTAATGACTGAAACAAGCAGAAGATAAAAGATAAACAACCATTGCCTCTGTATGTACCATAGGTTTGCTCAAGCATGGTTGACTTGATTTGCTCAATATATTGCTATTAGAGAAATATGATGAAATAATATTGTTTATTATGTTGTCTTGTATAAATGCAGATAGACCAAGTGGTTTCAGATGCAGTTCCATGGCATAGCACCTTGAGCAACTGTCTTCTACTATACCCCCAGGCTGACCAAAGCCAAGTGGTTTTGGTAGGCAAAAATTGAAAAATGAAACCCATCTTGTGTGTGTGTGTGTGTGTGTGTGTGTTTACTATTGTACTACTCACTACTACAAAATTGTGACCTACGAATGGTGGTTCTGTTGTCACACATATCCACAAATTATCCACTAACTTTGTACTTTTGAAGCTGAATGGAATAAGTAACTAATTTCTTGTGAAAGAAATAAAGGTTAGAGTCAAGAAGCACAGGTGGTTGTAAAACAATGCCTCAATGTCATATTCATCTAATCCATGCCAGCATAAAAAAAATACAAAAAAACAAAGGAACAAAGTACTTGTAATGTTCTCAATCAGAAGATGTCAAAAGGGTAGTATTTTCAGATCTTTCACTTTTGAATCATTAATATTTAATGTCTGTTTTCCATGCTGCCATGGGTTGGATGGCTTGACAGAAACTGGTAAGGCTAGGGACTGCACTGTATTCCATAGTCTGTTTTGGCTTGGTTTCTATGGTTGGATGCCACTTCACAGAAAAAAAATTCTGTTTACATGTCTCAAGTTATAAACGTTTTTATTTCTCATAAACATGGCTTTGGGTTCGGGTCTAATGTGTAGCACCTTTGGCAAATGTACTCTACAATAGTACTGGACTAACCAAAACCTTGTGAGTGAACTTGGTTGGTAGAAACTAAAAAAAAAGAAGTTCCACGTGTGTGTGTGTGTGCGCATGCACATGCTTGTGTATGTGTGTTTACTACTGACATTTGTTTATACAAGTTGGCCCTCCTTGTGGCTTCAAAGTTATGTGGAATATGAATATCTCTTATCTGAAAGACAGCTAATTGCTGGCATCTGGAACAGCATTTAGCTGTGAAACAAATGTCTCAATAATATACATGTCTAGCATAGATAAAAACAGGCATAAAAACAAGCAATATTCACATATATCCCAAATTTGTAATAATATTATATATATCATCATCATCATCATCATCGTTTAACGTCCGCTTTCCATGCTAGCATGGGTTGGACGATTTGACTGAGGACTGGTGAACCAGATGGCTACACCAGGCTCCAATGTGATTTGGCAGAGGTTCTACAGCTGGATGTCCTTCCTAATGCCAACCACTCCGAGAGTGTAGTGGGTGCTTTTACATTATATATATACACAGGGTGTGATGGGTACATTGTTGCTATTTTATATTTTTAATTTCATGCATGCACATTGCTTGTTTCTGATTTTGTTGACTACACAGTATAGTAGGGTCAGTTGGGCACTGTCTGTGAGAAAAACAGCACCATGACACAATTCACTCTGCCAGAAATTTGGAAACGATATGCTGTGCTGCTTGGCTTTCACGTCAGAAGCTCCGATACAAACATATCAGAATGTTTGAGTGTCAATATGAGGACAGAGCAGAGGATTCAGAATGAGTTGGATGAGTCTGATGGTGATTATGAAGGTATGGCAGCTCAGGAAACTCACTCTGATTGTTCTGATATGAAAAGAACTCCTGAATTTGTTGGTGACATCCAGGCCATGATTGACAACGATCCCTTCAAGTCAATTAGGTACATCACCCAGGACATGAGAGTGTCTGAGTCTCTTAACAGGCAGATAGTGCATGAAGACATTCAGTATTCCTCATACAAGATGAGAAAGGGCCAATTTTTATCCCAAACCATCGAGGACAAGAGGAAACAGGATTTTGTCTGGCAAGAGGACTCTACACCATGCCACACAAGCAGGAGAACCCAGTAATGGTTGTCAGTCAATTTCTGCAACCCCATCACCCCTTACATCTGGCCACCTAACTCCTCAGACTGCAACCCCCTTGATTATTATGTGTAGGGCACGGTGTTAAAATGAAATATCAGTGTTATTTTCATTTTTGCATAATTTAGATGACAATTTATTCACCATACCCTGTATATATATATATATATATATATATATATATATATATATATATATATATAAATTTTTCATCATTATTTAATGTCCACTTTTTCATGCTTGCATGAGTCATACGAAATTTGTTGACTGATTTACTGTAGCTAAATGTCCTTCCGGTCACCAACCCTTATGCAAAATTGTGATACAGCTAGCAGAGCATTAATAAGAGTTAAACGGCATATTAAAATATGGTCTGTCAAAGTAGTTTAACCTTTATATGTAGAGTCATGAATCATGCATCAACTAATGATAGGAAGAAAGATAAAGCAGAGAGTTAAATAACAACAACAAGAGTACTGAAAGATAGAAACACTTGTCCAAGAGAATGTATCACCATTTAGATTATGAGGTTAATGAGTAAAGACAACATATGCAAAAGGTAGGTTATTGGAATAAAATAACCCAGACCATAAAAGAAAAACAATAAAAGTTGAATTGGTAAAAGAAGAAAAACAATGTAAGAATTATGAAACACAAAGGAGTCATCATCATCATTTAACATCTGTTTTCCATGCTGGCATGGGTTGGACGGTTTGACTGAAAGCTGGCAAGCTGGGGAGATGCCCCAGGTTCCAATCTGATTTGGCATGGTTCCTACAGTTGGCTGCCCCTCCTAACACCAACCACTCCAAGAGTGTAGTGAGTGCTTTTTACATGTCATGGACATGGGTACCAGTTATGAAACACTGGCATTGGCCACGAGTACAATCTCACTTAGCTTGACAGGTCTTCTCAAGCACAGTATATTGCCAAAGGTCTTGGTCACTTGTCTCCATGAGGCCCAAGGTTCAAAGGGTGCTTTTTACATGCCTCAAGACAAAACAAAAAATATGCGTGCTGCCCTGATTATTATAATTGTTGTTATTTTTCAAACTGTGATACAAGTTTTACGTCATGAGGAAAAAGAGATGACCAACATATTGGACACTTGTCCTTGTTTGGTGAAAGAAAAAAATGTGATGATCTTATCACTCAGCTTCAAGATTGTAAACGATTCATTTTGTTGTGACTCTCAATGGTACAACACATCCTTTATTTATTAAATTAATTTTATTTTCTTCTTGGTGTGTTTTTGTTTATTTTTTGTTTTTGATCTTTTTCTGAAATAGTGATAAAAAGAATGTACGAAGAATGCACACAGCAGTAAAACTGAATGAAGTAATTGTTGAGAAATCCCATGAAGCACAGCTTGTCATATTAAACCTACCAACACCTCCCAGAACTGAATCTGGAGAACAAAACTGTATCCTTTCTTTAAAACCACTTTTATCTTTCAGTCTTTGAAATTTCAATTCATATTCTAAATATATTTCAACTGGGATAACCACAAAACTAGGCTCATTAAGTGCAGCTTAGTGTTTTAAATGCAACAATAGAATTTTTTTTACAACCATCGGAGCACAAAGCACTCCACATGGACACAAGTTCATGACATAGTTGTGATCTGTAAACAGTTTTGAGTAGAAACCAGAAAGAGAAGTACGAAGATGCAATGTGCATGTGCACACTGAATATTTAAGATGGAAGAGAAGAATAAAACAAGTTATTTGATGGTCTGCTTTGCTTCAATTTTCTTGTTCTATTCTATTTTGCCTCTATGATAGCATCTGTTATTATGGCCAGAGAAATTTTGTTTTTATATAATTCAATGCCTTGCTAACTGATTAATAATAAAGTTTAGAAATTGAGCAAGGCAGAGAGAGGCAGATAAAATTATGTAATTTAGCCAAGGTACAATATTATATCTCAAAGTTTCATACATATTTCTGATCAAATAACTATGATTATAATAACACATAATATTTGAGTGAATAGTCACTGGATGGCAAAGGAACCATTTCAAAATACTTAAAGATAATTAAACGCTTTCCCCAATAATGAAACATATTATATTTAGGCTATGACAAAACCATAAAATGTCACAGTGACACTTTGGGCACACAGTTTTTATACCAACTTGTATATATCATAAACCAGTTGTGTGATGAGTGGCATATGTGAAAACTTGGACAGTAATAAAGTGTAGCAACAGCACTGCAATAAATATTCAATAAATATTTGCTCTCTATTGAAATCCTTTTCCCCATTCTCTCTTGTTAATTCAGACATATATACAGTTATATGTGTGTGTCTGTGACCATTCCTATGTTATGCTTACTGGTGTTGCAGCTCTTTAGGTCAAAGATTACTTAATGTTTTGATAAATAATCATCGTCATCAACAGTATCATGATTGTTAAAATATGAACCAGAATGAAATATATATGCATTGGGAACAATATGATCAACCATGAAAAAGAATTTTGAAGGTGATGCATCAACATAATGATTTGTAACATAGGCATATGGCTTGAAATTTCAGGAAAAGAATGTTAGTTAACTAAATCAACCTCAGTACTTGACTAGTACTTTTTTTGTATCAACTCCTGAGGGATAAAAGACAATGTTGTCTTCAGAGGGATTTGAACACTGAACATAGCAGGCCATAACAAATATCACTAAGTATTTTGTTTGACACTGACTAAATTACTATGCAGTCTATTGGCTGAAATCAGTTAAAGAATAAAAGAACATCATACTTGCAATCCTTCCAACTCTTATCTAACAACACTATCCACCTATCTTTTTTTCACTCTGATAGTTTACTTGCACTCACTACATTAACACACAGTAATGAAAGTAAGATAATCATAAAATATATCAGATGATGAGAATTGACAAATTACAATCCTCAAATATACACAGGAGCTGTGACAGCTCTGTGCACTGAGGGACTTTGATGTTATAGATTGTGAAAAAGGAAAAGGAGTGTACAGTGTGTATGCTTAACAATGTACAATATGACTTTACCGTGATGCAGAAATCTTTATTGCAGTTTACTTATTTCTAATCAAATACAAACAAGAAAGAATAGATTACATCCACTCTAGGTGAATTTACACAGTACAACCTATAGCAACAACTAAAGATTTATTGCCTATTGTCTCTCACGCTCTTCTGAGTACTTAACTGCAAAGACATTATATTCACACTTTAACCATGTTTCTTGAAGCCTACCACAGCATAATACCACTTTCATTTAGTCACACACACACACACACACACACACACACACACACACATATTTGTTTATTCCATTACCACAGATCCAACAAAATATATTCTCTTTCACTTATGAACTTGTCAGCTGCCCCTATTGATTCCATGAGCAAAACCATATACTTTGTTTGACTAATGGTGGTTATGGATTAAATGTGCTGACACTCAGACTTCTGACTGAGTTTTTGTTCTAAGTGGCCTGCCCATATTTGTATGAAGTTTTCACCACACTAGTCACACACATGCACATGCATACACACACACACACATACGTGTATATATATATATATATATATATATATATATGTACATATATATAATGATTTCACTTAAGCATAGCCATACTAATAACCAGTTGTTGAAATTCAAAATGCTTCTGTTTTAGAGTAAAATGCCTGGGAAATACCAAACATAATATCAATTAATGAATGACAAATGAGCAGGAATTATATAAAAATCTTCTTGTGCAACACCCTATAGCTAACTAAACCCATTAAAATGAAATATATGCTTATTTCAGAAAGTGTTATATATATAATTAACTACTGAATAAATGATTCTTGATGTTGTTCCTTAATAAACTTTCTACAGATATGGAATTCTTAGAAGTTCTCACGGAAGGTCTGGATCGTGTAGTAATGGTGCGTGGCAGTGGTCGGGAAGTTGTCACAATATATTCTTAATCAAGAAATACAGCTGCTGAAATGGACTCCAGATTTGTTGTAAACTGAAGCTCATTTTTCCTCCCACCCACCTATTCTTTCCCATTTACCACCTCCTCTCTTGTACTGCTGACACTGAAGTTGAACACGAACAAAAATTGCTGATTAACAAAACTAGCTGTTGTTTCTTAATTAGAAATGTCTAAAATAGATAGATCCTGAATTCCTATGAATATGGAACTAACAGGAATGTATTTTTGGCAGTGACTGACATACAATGTTGAAAAAGGAAGTTATACTCTAATTATTACCTCCCTTGTCTCTGTATACATCACATATATGAGACAAACCCAACAGCAATAGTGTTTGATATGGTGAGAGGATTAAAAATGAATTTTGACAAAAAAAAACGTATCGGTTAACTTTCCCCTATTGGAGTATTTTTTAAAAGGAATTGCTGTCTATGATTTTTTAATCACGATTTTACTTTGTTTCTTTTTTGTTTTTGTTTTAATCCACCTTTCTGTTAATGTGTTATTTTAATGGAAAGGTTTCTGCTGATCAGATAATCCTGACTGGTGGTTAATTATTGCTGCAAAACTTTTAAAATCATTTTTGTTGGGTTGTATTTATATTTTATTTTTCAATTTTAAGTGTTTATAATTCATTTCTTTTTCTAAATTATTTTTTCCTCTCCTTTTCTTCTTCAAAAATAATTTGAAATGTTTATTTTGTTACCAAAGAAATAGACAAATCTGATTTAATAGCAATACCAAATATGTTTTTTATTCTAACATTTTTTTTTTAAATTTTGCTGCCATATGGTCATCTATAAACTCACCGAGAAACCAAATTTGTTTATTTAAATGGAATTATTCTAAATGTGATACCTCTCCAACACTTTATCCATAAATAAAGAAAACCCAAGACTATCAGGTGTCATATTATTTTTTAAAAGAACCTTCTATAGGAGCCACTGTACATTGACTGTCTTTATTCTGTACAAGGTGTCATTTAAGATAGCAAAATCTTTTTCTTCATTAACTTCTCAATCTTAAAGAATCCTCTGTAAGAGAAGAAATATCCCAACATTCTAAATTCTATTTTTTGACTACTAGGATACACATTTTGTTGGAAAAAAATTCTGTGTACTGACACAAGCATATTCTTTCATTTATTGGCAGCTATTCTAGGGATAATTATTTAAATATTGTGATACACACTTGTAGGAATTTTTTATAGCCATCTCTTCTTTCTTTCCATATGCACATGCATTTTTTTTTAATGTGCCATAGGTCCTTGTATGTATGAAGAAATATTACTTTTGGTCCGATGCTATTTCTTCAATTTCATATTAGGAACTTATCCAATATGTTAGTCAATGAAACCTGTTTATTATCTGTTCTCTATCAATACTATAAAAACCCTCCTTAAACATCTTTAGGTCATTGGTAGTATAGTAATACTGCTTTGATACTGTTTCAACTTTGAATAACCTCTTGATAATTTCCTTTTAGTATTTTAAACAACAATAAAATAAGAAACTGCATTGCACATTTAAAGTGCTTGACAAAATCTGATGGCTTTAGGTTAATAATAATAATAACAATAAAAATGTTCAATAAAAGTTTTTTACACTTTTTTTACATATCTATTTGACCGATCTTATAGAAACATTTTAAAACTGCTAGATCTTAAATCTATAGTATAAACAAAAGTCTAAAACTGCCAGGGCTTAGATTTATATCAGCAAAAACTATGATACAAATTGCTTAAGAAAAGTTTTTGGAATTGTAGCTTTTCTCCTTACCTTTGATTTTGTAACGTTGATATAAAAACTGTCATATTTTGATTTTATATATGTATATATAATAGGGTCTTTGTTTTCTTATTTTACTTTGTGCTGCATTTTAGCTTCTGTTGTTTTTGCCCCATTTGCATAAAACAATTTTTTCAACCCTTTTATCAACATCTGTTCTCTTTTAGTTCCTATGGGTTTTAAATACATCGATTTATAAGAGAGATGGCGGGTGGGGGTATAAGACTTTAATAAAAAGCCATTACAAATCACTGCTGATTAAGTTAATCAATGATACAAAAACATAGATGAGTATAACAATAGTGTTGTCTGATCAGTTACAAGATGATGAACTGTGATCAAAATAAAATATGTACAAAGATAACATCATTTCTTTTTCTCTTTAATAAAACTCACACATTAGAGATGAATGTTATATTGAAACTGAATTTCATCATTTATCATTTGTCTTGCCATTTTTCTTCTTAAACCACCGTCTAAAATTGAATTCACAATTAGTATATTGATATGCCAATCAGGGAAAAATATCTCAGATGGTTTCTTTATGTGCTCTAGTTACAATGCAAACTTATTGATGATGGTATATACAGAAACATTACAACCAGCACTGTTTGCTTAAGCATCTGAGAAAAAATAGACAGAGAAAGAGACAAACATTATTGTCCAAAACTATATAAGAAAACAAAGCAAATTACCTGAACATACATAAACTAGTAATATTTTTTTACTTTTCCATTTATTTTTCACATAAAGATTTCTTGTGACATCGAAAACTCTCAAATCACATTGATTCTAAAGGTTTTAGTCTTATTTATTTGCATTGCTATCATTGAGATATCTAATTTAACTGTTTCATACATCTACAAAGTGTACTATACCATATCTATCGTTATATGTTTCTTTTCCTTAACATCAATAATTTCATGCATATTCTAACATATTTCTACCACATATTAGTAACATTTCTACATGTTTTTGCCACTTGATGCAAATGTTTACATATTTTTGCCATTTGGCAGAAGCAGCTCTTCACATTTATGTCATCTGGAAGAAACAGCATTATACATATCTATCATGTGGTGGAAATATTTCTAAATATTTCTGCTACTTCATAGTAACAGCTCTACACATTTATCACTTGAGTAGAAACAACTCTATACATGTCTACTACATTGTAGAAACAACTCTACACATTTCTATTACTTTGTAGAAATAACTCTATACATTTTTATCATTTGGTAGAAACAGCTCTCAACATTTCTACCACTTTGTACAAATAGCTCTTTACATTTCTATCAGTTGGTAGAAATAATCCATACATTTCTGTCATCTGATTGAAATAACTCAACATGTTTCTGTCCTATGGTTCGAAACAACTCTTCACAATTCTGTCACTAAACAGAAGCATTTCTACATGTTTCTATCATTTGGAAACAACAGCTCTACATATTTCCATCAGCTTGTAGCAACATCTTTATACATGTCTACTCCTTGGTAGCAATGTTCCAATACAAAGCAATGCAACAAACATGTTTCTACCACTTTGTAACAGCTCAAAATGTAACATCAGATATTTTCTGCCACTGATAAATAAACATCTCTGTATGTATATTCAGCACATTATCAGCTCTTGGTAATTATGAATTTTAGACTTGTTCTTTACTACATTTCTACATTTTAGTCATAAAGGTCTGTTACTGTGTAGATCTAAGTCTTTTTGTTCTGTGAGTTATCTTTCCTTTTTTCATTTTTCTGTGCTTTTTCATGAAATCAAAATACAATTTTTTTTGTATTGTTTCTCTGTCTACACAAAAGAAATCAAAACAAATGGAATTGTTCCAGAAATCTCTATGTGGTTGTTGCTACTGTGATCCAAAATGTTACTCAGCTGTAAAAACAGAGGTAAGCAGTTGAGCCATTGATTCCCAACTTCCCCCTCCCAATATATACATACACACATACAAACTTATTTTATTCTAATCAGTAGTTATTGGAGAAAGAATTTTCACTAAATATTTGTTGAAGGAAAACTATGATAGGGCCATTCTTTAAAAGATTTCTACATATTCTTACACACCAAAAAAAAAGAAGGCAGTAGACTAAATCTTTTAAAGTATTTAGGTTTATCCTTCTACATTCTGTATTCAACTCTCATGAGGATCGATTTCATCTCTCATTTCTCCAACGTCTATAAAATAAATAATTATAGTACATAAATAATATTTACTCACCTTGATTCTAACCAAATTTTGATATGGAGACAATGTTAGAAATTTTTATTATTCTTACAAAAAAAAAAAAAAAGCAGGAAGGAAAAAATACAAAATACATAGGAAATGAATAATATGAGGCTATTTTACAATTTGAAAACAAATTATTATAATATTTGTAAATTTTCATATTACTTAATTTCTGCCATTGAGAATGGTATGAATATCAATCACTCTCATTTCTTTTTCTCTGGAAAAGTGAGGACTTAAGCCTATATAAAATTATTTTGATACAAATATATAGTAAAGGAATGTACTGAACAAAGATATTTAAGTTTGAAACTATTATTGATAGGAATAAAATATCTTGAACGTGGTTTTTTTCTTTTATTCTCTCTCCTGACATAATTTTTTTTTTCCTTTCTTTCTTGATATTTAAAACAATGGTGGAGTCTTCCTTGGTACACTCATTGACAATATTTAAAAACCAAAGTAAAGTAAGGTTTGATAACGGTTCCTTGTAAGAATTCCATGTAAAATTAGTGAATTATATAATAGGTTGTCAAAGTGATTTTGTGTTTACTTTCCTATTTTACTCTGATCCTCTTTTGAATTTTAGCATTAACATTTGGATGGTAGACTTGATCTGTCACTTGGTTTAACAACCACAACTTGGTCCTTTGGTACCTTTGCCAGAAACCACACTATTGCAGTCATTCAGGCCAAGTGCCCAGATTGAAGATAATTTCTTTCCACCAATCCAGCAGGCTCAGAATAGTATCATAGGCACTACCCTTTCTTTTCTGACTAAGCCATTAAAAAAAACACCTCAAATTTTCTTCATGAAATTCAATTTCTATATACTATTTCTTCATTTCCTTTTCTTTATTTTATGACTAAAGTATTTTCTTAGAGTTTTATTTACACATAAACTATTCTATTATTAATTTGCATGTGTGTTTGCATTTGTTTCCGAGTCTGTGCTTCTTTTTCAACTGTGAGAAACTCTATCAAGAAATGTTGCTGCACAGATGCAGTTAGATCTATTAAGACTAAAACCAGAGTGCCAACATAAAATGAAGCTTAATTTAACCGTTAGAAAACTACTGTCTATCAAAAAGAAATATCTATTCTCTAGATGCTAGATTTAAAAATTAAGTTATTTCCTTCTTAGTACGTTTACCTACATCTTTTGATATCATGTCTCAGTTCTCCAAACTGCTGATTATAATTATTTTTTATTGATATGTGATACATCATTTATTGAAGAGTTCTAGCATCCATTAGATGAAATCTTTTGGATTTATCCCATCTTTTATCTACTGGGAAACATTTGCTGCTGACTATACATAAAATGTGATTCTTTAAAAATCTATATCTGTTGATATTTAGTTTTTAAATTTAAAAAAAAAATTTAAGATTGATTTGATTTCAAATATACTTGCTCTTCCATGCTACAAATACCATTCTTTTTATGGGGTTATTCAACTTCAGTCCAAACTGCAACTTCTGAATTTGTATGCCACATTCTGGATATACAGTGTCAGTATGTTAATTGGAATTTTTATTACATTTCTATTTGATACATTAGTATGTTTAAAATGAAGTTTTAGTGAAATAATTTTAAAAGATTTCTCCAAACTGAACTGAGTTGTTCCAGTTGGTTTTTCCACTTTATCAGTCTGTATTTAGTAGTCAGTCTGTTAAAAAAATAATGTCCCTTCCAATCATTGTCGTCTGACATTTATCACTTTGGAACATAGTTGGTTGTATAAATTACATTCCTTTCCCCCAAAATATTAGTTCACTTGTAGTCCTTATTCACATTTAGCCCATCCTCCTTAGCAATATCTAAACACTGCACACCATATGTTGAAGCAAATTGCTAGCTTGTTTTTACACTAAGATAATTTATAAATATTTTCTTCATATAATAAATAATATTGGTCATAGAAATTGACATTTTAAAAAAGAATTGACTTTTCAATTTTTAGTCTTTGAAATTAGATTAATAGTTTAATTACGCCAATCTTTATACTGAATGGTATTAACTCAATGTACTATATCTTTTATTATTCATTTATTTTTTATCTATAGTATATTTTAGTCTATATTGTAGTTCTGTAAAAATAGTAGGGAATAGAAGAGGCTAGCTATATAGCTCCACATCAGGTATCTATTACCTGTAATGTCATTAAATGAATTAATAGCTAAAAAAACAGTAAAATTCTTTTTCTCTAATCACTGTATTTATTATTGTCATGTGACAAAAAAAAATTATACATAACACTCATCTCTTTCAATTGACTCATTGTTGTCAAATTATTTCCATTAGGATTGAAGTTTACTGTTTATTCTGATCTGGAGCTGGTTTGTTTACCTTTCTTCTCTTCCCAAACTTCATCATATATCTATTTATACATGATTTCAGACTGGCCAAAAGGTATAAATTGAAATTTTTCTATGTTAGCTATATAATGATAATGAGACATCCTTGTTTATATCAACTGGATGTCCTGACATATATATATATATAATGAATCTAATGTATTTATTTCATGAGAATTGATCACCTTACGTCAAACAACCTTAAAGCATAAGTTGCCCGTGTCCTTCATATGACAGTTGACTAAAATACACTTGTTGCTGCTGTTATATGTAGTTTTTTGTTTTTGTTTTTCTTCTCTTCACCGTATGGTTTTATAGGAACCGGTGCTACTGAAACAAAGACTGAAAGGTTACACAATTTTTTTATGCATATATACACATATATATATGTATACGTATATATATATATATATATATATATATATATATATACACACATATATACATACATATATATATATATATATATATATATATATATATATATATATATATATATATATATATATATATATATATATATATCAACATAACTAAATTCAAATTTTCACACCTTGTAACTTTCAAACAATTCTGGCTGTGGCATGGGTAGAAAATATCATCTCTTTTTTTTTTATTTTCTCTTTTTACCAGCCATTGTTTTTCCTGGACATTAATATGTAACATGGATCATTGGATAATGAAGGAAGACACCTATTCAAATTATGTCCTCTCTTTAGGTTTTCCATTCCATTTAAAATCTCCTTGTATTACTGTTTAGTCATGAAAAAGTTTCTTTCATTTAGAACTGGAGTTGATATTATATACGCATGTATTCTTTTACTTTCTCTGCTGGATTCCTAGCTGTTTTCTATACTGCTCTATAATCATATTCATTTTTCCCTCTCATTGGTTACTGGATAGTATCTCTCAGCACTAAGGAGCAATGTTTTTAAACATGATCTTTTATTATGCTTCTTATAGTAGTCAAATTTCTCCATAAGGACTGTGGCAAGATTCTGTTTGGCATCTTTATATTATGGTTATAACGACTATATCCTTGAAAACCTAACTGCACTACTACTTTAACAAGAGAATTCAAAAATACATCATGACTTTTTAAACACAAATGAAAAGATAAGAAGTATTAACTAAAAAGCATATGATATGAATTATTTAAAGTTTGCATTATGAAAGATGGTTAAACATTTTGTAGACCAGAAATATATATATATGTGTGTATATGTGTGTGTGTGTGTGTGATAAATATATATATATATATATATATATATATATATAAATCTTTATCATATACATAAGATCTATATCATGTATATGATGAATATATATATATATGTGTGTGTGTGTGTGTAAATATGTATATTTGTGCATGTGTATATATGTATATATATGTGTGTTTATATAATTTGTATGCATATGTATACACACGCACATTATACATATATATATATATATATATTGTTTCTATGTCAAAATATATATAAAACAATTTAACATTAAACTGAAGGGTTACTCGATACTTTCCAATAGAGCATATGTTTATTAAATTATTGCATTGAAAAAGTTGACAGTGACTTTGAAGTCTGTGGCTTACTCACCTTTAGCAGCCTTCAATATCATTGTCAACTATTTTCTTGTAAAAGTTTAATAAATAAAATCACAGACATATATATATATATATATATATATATATATATATATATATATATATATAAGGATGTATAAAACTTAAGTTCTAGTTAAACTTGTGTTGTATAACAGGATCTCTTTACAAAACTAAAAGCCATCAACAGCTTTTGCTATTATAAAATAATCTCGGTGATTTTCTTAGTCTTCCTATAGCTTTAAATGATTAGCGTAAATTCTTTTAAGAACCACATTTTCTATTTTTTCATATTCTATGTTAACTGCTACATTTTGGAAATGATAATTTTAAAAGAAAATTTTTTAACTATTAAAAATGAAGATTACATACATTTTATAGCAAATGTCTTTATTTTTTATGCAATTGGAACAACTTAAAGGGAAAAGTTATATATTTAATTGCTAACAAAATATCTTTGAATATTGGCTAATGGCTAATTTTCTGGTCTACGTATTTATTGCTCTTTGCTAACGTAAAAAAAAAAAAAAAAAAAAGAACTGTCAGCAATACCAATCAAGGTAAAATTTCAATTTGAAAACCATGCTCCGTATCTGAACAAACTGCCAACCAATAAGACAAACGACTTACCTTCATCAATTTACTTACCTATCCGTGATCCATGTTTTAGATCATCACCCCCCCCAATGCAATCTAATGTATGTGTGTGATATAATGAAACCACATATCTCATTTCAAATTTTCTTGATATAGAGTCTAAATTGGTTGAAAATATATTTAAGTGTTTTAGAAATTTCAGAGTACCAATGATTTCTATTTTAATGGAATGTTATATTTCCTATGTTGAAAGTCTGTTGTAAACAAGTATGTCACTACACTTCCAGAATCCCCATTTTTATTATTTGGTAACAGTACCATGACACCTATCATGCTAAGGGCATGTAGTTACCATGACACAGCTGGACATTGTTCAGGATGTTTTAGGATCCTTAAATTCTCAAAATAATTGCTGTGTTACAAGTTATACTTGTTTTTATAAGTTGCTGGATATTTTATACATAGCCCAAAATATTGTATCCTTTCTATTTGAGAATGAGACAATAAAAGTCCCCTAAAACAAAAGTTGATGTTTTTATGTTCATTCATTTTTGTGTTATTTATAGAACAATACAATGTTGTTCTATTCCTTTGAGACTAACAAGCAGAATTTAGAAACTCAAAGACTGTGGTAAGTATAGTCAGATTCCACAAAAAAGATTACCTGCCTGTACTGATGACTTCCAACATCATCATCAGCATCATCACCAGTATCACTGCCATCATTATCATCATCACTACTACCACCATCATCATTATCATCACCACCACATCTCCATGTCTATATATGTATTTTATTTACTGAGTACAAAAATAAGCTTGGTGAACTGGCCGAGTTATTAGACAATCAGATTTTGGGGAATTTGTTCTGATTCATTCTACGTTCAAATCCTGCTAGCGTAAACTTTGCCTTTCATCATCTTGGGGTCAATATTAAAGAACCAATCCAAAGCAGTGGATTGCCAAAGCCGTTAGAGGATCAAGCAAGATGCCTTGCAGTATTTGTTCCAGCTCTTTGTGTTCTGACAACACCTGTAGTGATACTAGTGCTAAGCTGTATTGGCCCAAGTCAGTGGCTTATCAATTTGTTAAATGTGAGATGCAGGTGTGGTTGTGTGGTAAGAAGTTTGATTCTCAACCACATGGTTGTGTGTCCCTTGTATAGTACCTTGGGCACAATAGTCTCAAGCCAACCAAATCCTTGTGTGTGAATATGGTAGACAGAAGCTGGAAGAAGCCCATCATATATATATATATATATATATATATATATATATATATATATAATTATTGGTAGTAGTAGTTATAATACATACTTTGAACAATTTTTTACTGCTCAGTGAAGCATGCACAGGATTACCCATCAGAAGAATTCAAGGAGTGACTAGCAACAAATGGTAAGACACAGATGTTAAATACTGACCAAAGTGGTTAGCCGTTAACTGGAACTTAACTGAGAGCCAATTCAGTATCCACCTGGATAATATATCTCTCCAAACTCACGTTTATATATATATACGAGTAGGTGCTAAAAAGTTCATGGTTTGGGGTAAAAGAAAATACAGAAGTATCAGTTATTTATGATTTTATACAGAACACCACAGAATGAACCATAACAGCAAAGAATTCAAAGTAAACATTTGTCATACTTTAAAATCATATCATCATCATCATTATTATCATCATTTAACGTCCATTGTCCATGCTGGCATGGGTTGGATGGTTTGACCAATGCTCATAAACTGAGGGGTTGCCCCAGACTCTGGTCTGATTTGGCATGGTTTCTATGACAGGATACCCTTCCTAATGCCAACCACACCAAGAATGCAATGGGTACTTTTACATGCCATTTTTTATTTTACAAGTCAATAAGTGGTAATATTAAAGCTGGTAGTAGTTGTGGAAATAAGGATGCTTTGCTGTTATTTTTCACTTGTTTCAGTCATTAGACTGCGACCATACTTGACAACTCCATGAAGAATTCTTAGTTGAATGAATTGACCCCAGTACCTATGTTTTGTGCCACCTGGTACTTATTCTATTGGTCTCTTTTACTGAACCACTAAGTTACAGGGATGTAACCATATCAACACTAGTTGTCAAGTGTTGGTGGGAGACTTACACACACTCACACATATATATATATTGTATAAAGGATCGTGGGTAAGGCCAGAACAATGTGAAGTAAATGCAAAGCAAATCACAAGAAAACAAATATATGAATTAATGTAGACTTACCTTGCATTTAAATATTTCAGGGTTATGACCCCCATCCTCAAGAAATTAATGAATGTTGCAGATGTTAATTTTCTGAGGCTGGTGTTATAACCCCGAAATATTGATTGCAAGGTAAGTCAACATTAATTCATATATTTATTTTCTTGTGATTTGCCTTGCATTTACTTAGCATTGTTCTGGCCTTACCCATGATCCTTTATACAATATATTCTACACAATGCTTCACAGTAACAATTCCATTATAATGTGTATATATATATATATATATATATATATATATATATATATATATATATATATATTGGGCTTCTTTCAGTTTCTGTCTGCCAAATCCACTCACAAGGTTTTGGTTGGCCCAAGGCTATAGTAGAAGACATTTGCCCAAGGTGCCACACAGTGGAACTGAACCCAAAACCATGTGTTTGGAAAGCAAGCATCTTACCACACAGCCACACCAGTGAAACAACAAGTGACCAAAACGGTTGGCGATATGCCATGCTTGAGAATACTTCTCAAGCCAAGTGAAATCATAGTTATGGCCAATGCCAGTGTCATGTAACTCACACGTAAAAAACACCCATTACACTCTTGGAGTAGTTGGTGATAGGAAGGGCATCCAGCGGTAAAAAACAATGCCAAATCAGACTGGAACTTGGTGCAACTCTCCAGCTTACCAGTGTCAGTAAAAGTGTCTAACCCATGCCAGCATAGAAACAGATACTAAATGATGATGATGATGATGACTTTAACTTCAATCTTAATTTAACCCAAAATATGACTCAGGCACATTTATAAATGTGATACTTAACTCTTTGGATAGAAATTTTAAGCTTCTTTGTTAGTTAATAAACACTTAAAAATACCTTAAATGGTTTATTCCAATGAAATATAACAGGCTGAATAAAGAGCTCAAATAAGTATTCCATTATATCACAACTGAATATGTGTTGAAAAATTTATGCCAGTAATCCTCTAAATAAGTATTAAAACAACTAACAAGAGATATGAGATACACATGATACATAGCTTTACAAATTGTTGTTGTGTATCCTGATGAAGCAAACCTATAATTTCAAGCATTCCTGCTGTACCTTAGCTATCCCTCTTCTCTCTCTCTCTCTCTCTCTCTCTCTCTCTCTCTCTCTCTCTCTCTCTCTCTCTCTCTCTCTCTTAAGTATGGTACTGTGGTTAAAGAGTTTACCTTTTTCACAATTGCATGGATTCAAGTTCAGTTGCCCTGCATGGTACTTTGACCAAATGTCTTCTACTATAACCCTTGGGCCAACCAATGCCCTGTGAGTGAATGTGGTAGACAGAAACTGTAAATATATGTATGTATATGTATATATATATATATATATATATATATATATATATATATATATAAAACAAATAATAAATGAGTATATGCATATATACGTACAAGTATGTGCATACCTACATCTACCTGTATATATAGGTGTATATCTGGGTACAGGATGTTGCAAAAAAAACGTAGACAAAAAAATAATAATAACCAGAGTACAGAAAACACACAGGCCACATAGAGAACACCTTCCTTCATCAGCTGCCACCATTCTAACACAGGCGTTTCAAAGAGTTAGGGCAGGACGCATCGTTAAAATGGCTCTTTCCACGGACCACAAATTAAACTTGTACCCACAAATTAAATTTGTACCATGGAGCGATGTAGTGGCGGACAGAAAACAAGACAGGAAAACAAACGGAAAAGGCTATACGGCCAGACGTGAAAAACTATGTGTATATTGAACTCAGTGAAGCAACGAACTGGAAGGAAGTGGGACGAAGTAGGTTCGTATGTTTGCTTGGCGATAGCCAAGGAAGAAAAGAATTAGTAAGTGGACACATGTGACCAGCGAGGGGTAAGGAGAGAGTGCTAGAGGGAGAAACAAGGTGGGGGAGTCGAAAATAGGTGAGCAACGAGAGGAAGAGAGAGATATAGTAGTAACAGTAGGAAGAACGAGAGGGGGAAAGAGAGAGATATAGTAGTAACAGAAGGAAGAACGAGAGGGAGAAGAGAGAGATATAGTAGTAACAGAAGGAAGAACGAGAGGGGGGAAAGATATAGAGATAGATAGAGTCGCGTCAGAAAATATAAAGTTCAAAACTTATTTGCAGGGATGACGTGTGCGTTCGATCATGTAAAGCAAATAATAAATGAGTATATGCATATATACGTACAAGTATGTGCATACCTACATCTACCTGAGTTAAACACAGGTGTTATTCAAATTCTTTTACTTCCAACACATGTTTCGAAGATGTCATTGGTATTATTCCAAAGGAATAAAATGGTGTAAAACAATGTAATCTTCTCTTCAGGGAAATGAAGAAAAAAACTCATCAATAGGACATTTTAACAGAATATGATGGATATGTATAGTGATGAACTGAACACTATTAAGTTTGTTTTAATAAAACGTTAGGGGATATAACGTCAAAGGTAGCCTATAGAAAGAGGAGGGGTAAAGGAAAGAAAAAATCAGAAACCAAATAAATGAGAAGTATATCTCCCTTCTTCTGGGGTTGTCAAACTTTATGATAGATTTTATTCCTCTATGAACCCAATAGTACTTAATAAGGCACTTTGGCTTGCTTATAACAAAGCTGGTCTCACCAGGGAAGAAATTAATGTTTTGTTGGCCGCCAGAAAATTTATCATAAAGTTTGACAAAATGTGGGTCTGTAAAGACACACCCGATGGTTTTGATGCTACGATGGGAAGTTCTGATTCAGCACAAGTAGCTGATTTAGTCTGTATATATATATATATATATATATAAATTAACTAAAGGCAGGTGGTTTTTTTTACTCTTCTCTATATATTGATGCTTGGGAACTGGTCTGCCATTTCACAAAGTATATATATATATATATATATATATATATATATATATATAACGTGAGAGAGTTAGGGGTTGGGGGTACAACCCACTAAGGGATAGTATCTATCCAGTATACTGCTGGGAGGGTACCCAATTATTGCTACGCTAGTGCTATACTAGGTGCAATCAATGGGAGCGGGTAAAAGTGGAGGTTTTACCCAAAATTTGTGTAACAATTAGAAAATGGAGGATAATATGCTGAACCCAACTACTTGCAGACGGTGTATCCCGTTGAATTCATTAATTTAATTCATAGCAAAAGTGACAAAGGGAGGAAGAAAAGAAAAAGAAAGAAAGAACCAAAGCACAGGTGTCCATGGCAGACTATGTTATTTTGCCAACATGGTTTACATATAGAAGTACAAAGTACATAAGGAATTAGAGGATGAACAGAAGTTTAATCTTACAGCTGTTACGGCCTAGTTTTGGCAGACCCCATTCTATCCTAGATTAATTCCATTCAATCTTATTCTACCTTTACTAATGGAGACATGAAATCTAGTTGTAAGAATATAAACGATATCAAATTTAATTTATATGTCAACACCAAACAGAGGAAGGGAGATAACCCTTGTTCAATCCCCTTTTTTTTAATTCTAAAGGTAAATCGATGTCTTTTAAAGATAGTTATACTAAAAATAAGGCAACTAATAGTATGACACTTTATTTAACCGATAGAGAAAGGTGACCGATCAAACTGATTATCTAAACAGAATTCTGATTGGTCGAAAGTGTCTTCTTGTCTCAAGCTCTGATTTTCTGCCTATTCTTGTCGGAACCTTTGATATGGAGTATTGAAATTTTAATCCCTTTCACACTTATAGAATGTCATGTAAATTTTTAAATTTTTAATTGCCGTTTTAGCCAGGAGACCAAACTGATAGTTTGGTAACCCGCTTAAATAAACATTAAAAAATCGAAAGGAGAAAATAAACAGCTTTGCAAGTTTAACTTAGTGATTATTGAACAAGAGAGGTACGAAATTTAAGAAGTGACTTGTTAGAATATACACGTCTGTGAGGTGACATAAACAAGAATAGCAAAAATCTACTATACCAAAAGAACTGGTAATACAAATGTTCTATGAAGAGAGCATAAGATTACTGCATAATTCAACGTGAATGTGAAATGACATTAAACATCATATAAGGTAAATGAAGATTTCTGTCGGAACACTAAGTCATATTGACTTAGTGAGTTTATATGCGCAAGGAGGAATTATCATGCTGTTGTTGTCGACGTTAGATGCAGTAAGAGCTGATAGCAGTGATATCGGCGGTGAGGAATTTCATTGTGTCGTAACATGGAGAAAGCGAGCAAATTAGTTTCCTGGTGCAAACTAGACACCCTAAGCAGAGAAAACCTTATCTATTTAAGGAAATTGCCGGGCTCTTTTGCGATAGGTAGAAACACCAAGTAATGTAAAATATGGTCTGGACTGTGACTACCAGCATGAACGTTGTAATGAAAGTCCTAATCATATACCTCCCTAACAAGTGTTATTGCATGCCATGAAAAGGACAGGAAAAAAACCCAAGCACTTCAAACTATTGTTTGTTAAATCCACCCTTTTTGGAACCACTATAAAAGTGATCATTTTTATATTTTTATCATTTTTTTAAAACAATTTTTGTTTTAAATTTGAATGTTTTTACACAACTTATCATTTTTACTAACAAGCAAGCAACATATTGCATTTCATTATAAAGGACTGAGTTTATGCAGAGCAATTCCATGTTGATTATGATGATGATGATCATCATCATCATCATCGTTTAACGTCCGCTTTCCATGCTAGCATGGGTTGGACGATTTGACTGAGGACTGGTGAACCAGATGGCTACACCAGGCTCCAATCTGATTTGGCAGAGTTTCTACAGATGGATGCCCTTCCTAACACCAACCACTTCAAGAGTGTAGTGGGTACTTTTATGTGCCGCCTGCACAAAGGCCAGTCAGGTGGTACTGGCAATGGCCACGCTCAAAATGGTGTATTTTACGTGCCACCTGCACAAGAGCCAGTCCAGCAGCACTGGCAACGATCTCGCTCGAATGTCTTTACACATGCCACTGGCACAAGTGCCAGGAAGGCGACGCTGGGCACAGGTGCCATGACGATTTCGCTTTCGCTTGCCCCAACAGGTCTTCGCAAGCCGAGTTTCGTGTCCAATGAAGGAGACGACGTTGGCATGGGTGCCAGTCGTCAAATTTAGTTCGATTTCGTTTTCACTTGCCTCAACAGGTCTTCGCAAGCCGAGTTTCGTGTCCAATCAAGGAGACGACGTTGGCATGGGTGCCAGTCGTCAAATTTAGTTCGATTTCGTTTTCGCTTGCCTCAACAGGTCTTCGCAAGCCGAGTTTCGTGTCCAATGAAGGAGACGACGTTGGCATGGGTGCCAGTCGTCAAATTTAGTTCGATTTCGTTTTCGCTTGCCTCAACAGGTCTTCGCAAGCCGAGTTTCGTGTCCAACGAAGGAGACGACGTTGGCATGGGTGCCAGTCGTCAAATTTAGTTCGATTTCGTTCTCACTTGCCTCAACAGGTCTTCGCAAGCCGAGTTTCGTGTCCAATGAAGGAGACGACGTTGGCATGGGTGCCAGTCGTCAAATTTAGTTCGATTTCGTTTTCGCTTGCCCCAACAGGTCTTCGCAAGCCGAGTTTCGTGTCCAATGAAGGAGACGACGTTGGCATGGGTGCCAGTCGTCAAATTTAGTTCGATTTCGTTCTCACTTGCCCCAACAGGTCTTCGCAAGCCGAGTTTCGTGTCCAATGAAGGAGACGACGTTGGCATGGGTGCCAGTCGTCAAATTTAGTTCGATTTCGTTTTCGCTTGCCCCAACAGGTCTTCGCAAGCCGAGTTTCGTGTCCAATGAAGGAGACGACGTTGGCATGGGTGCCAGTCGTCAAATTTAGTTCGATTTCGTTTTCGCTTGCCCCAACAGGTCTTCGCAAGCCGAGTTTCGTGTCCAATGAAGGAGACGACGTTGGCATGGGTGCCAGTCGTCAAATTTAGTTCGATTTCGTTCTCACTTGCCTCAACAGGTCTTCGCAAGCCGAGTTTCGTGTCCAATGAAGGAGACGACGTTGGCATGGGTGCCAGTCGTCAAATTTAGTTCGATTTCGTTTTCGCTTGCCCCAACAGGTCTTCGCAAGCCGAGTTTCGTGTCCAATGAAGGAGACGACGTTGGCATGGGTGCCAGTCGTCAAATTTAGTTCGATTTCGTTCTCACTTGCCCCAACAGGTCTTCGCAAGCCGAGTTTCGTGTCCAATGAAGGAGACGACGTTGGCATGGGTGCCAGTCGTCAAATTTAGTTCGATTTCGTTTTCGCTTGCCCCAACAGGTCTTCGCAAGCCGAGTTTCGTGTCCAATGAAGGAGACGACGTTGGCATGGGTGCCAGTCGTCAAATTTAGTTCGATTTCGTTTTCGCTTGCCCCAACAGGTCTTCGCAAGCCGAGTTTCGTGTCCAATGAAGGAGACGACGTTGGCATGGGTGCCAGTCGTCAAATTTAGTTCGATTTCGTTTTCACTTGCCTCAACAGGTCTTCGCAAGCCGAGTTTCGTGTCCAATGAAGGAGACGACGTTGGCATGGGTGCCAGTCGTCAAATTTAGTTCGATTTCGTTTTCGCTTGCCTCAACAGGTCTTCGCAAGCCGAGTTTCGTGTCCAATGAAGGAGACGACGTTGGCATGGGTGCCAGTCGTCAAATTTAGTTCGATTTCGTTTTCGCTTGCCTCAACAGGTCTTCGCAAGCCGAGTTTCGTGTCCAACGAAGGAGACGACGTTGGCATGGGTGCCAGTCGTCAAATTTAGTTCGATTTCGTTCTCACTTGCCTCAACAGGTCTTCGCAAGCCGAGTTTCGTGTCCAATGAAGGAGACGACGTTGGCATGGGTGCCAGTCGTCAAATTTAGTTCGATTTCGTTTTCGCTTGCCCCAACAGGTCTTCGCAAGCCGAGTTTCGTGTCCAATGAAGGAGACGACGTTGGCATGGGTGCCAGTCGTCAAATTTAGTTCGATTTCGTTCTCACTTGCCCCAACAGGTCTTCGCAAGCCGAGTTTCGTGTCCAATGAAGGAGACGACGTTGGCATGGGTGCCAGTCGTCAAATTTAGTTCGATTTCGTTTTCGCTTGCCCCAACAGGTCTTCGCAAGCCGAGTTTCGTGTCCAATGAAGGAGACGACGTTGGCATGGGTGCCAGTCGTCAAATTTAGTTCGATTTCGTTTTCGCTTGCCCCAACAGGTCTTCGCAAGCCGAGTTTCGTGTCCAATGAAGGAGACGACGTTGGCATGGGTGCCAGTCGTCAAATTTAGTTCGATTTCGTTCTCACTTGCCTCAACAGGTCTTCGCAAGCCGAGTTTCGTGTCCAATGAAGGAGACGACGTTGGCATGGGTGCCAGTCGTCAAATTTAGTTCGATTTCGTTTTCGCTTGCCCCAACAGGTCTTCGCAAGCCGAGTTTCGTGTCCAATGAAGGAGACGACGTTGGCATGGGTGCCAGTCGTCAAATTTAGTTCGATTTCGTTCTCACTTGCCCCAACAGGTCTTCGCAAGCCGAGTTTCGTGTCCAATGAAGGAGACGACGTTGGCATGGGTGCCAGTCGTCAAATTTAGTTCGATTTCGTTTTCGCTTGCCCCAACAGGTCTTCGCAAGCCGAGTTTCGTGTCCAATGAAGGAGACGACGTTGGCATGGGTGCCAGTCGTCAAATTTAGTTCGATTTCGTTTTCGCTTGCCCCAACAGGTCTTCGCAAGCCGAGTTTCGTGTCCAATGAAGGAGACGACGTTGGCATGGGTGCCAGTCGTCAAATTTAGTTCGATTTCGTTTTCGCTTGCCCCAACAGGTCTTCGCAAGCCGAGTTTCGTGTCCAATGAAGGAGACGACGTTGGCATGGGTGCCAGTCGTCAAATTTAGTTCGATTTCGTTCTCACTTGCCTCAACAGGTCTTCGCAAGCGGAGTTTAGTGTCCAATGAAGGAAGGTACGCATAAGTGGGCTGGCTACACCCCTTGCAGAGGCCTTGGATTTAGGTCTCCCTTGGTTTGATGATATTAAATACTAATAAGTGTTACTCAGAATCCTTTACATCAATTATAATAAACAAGTAATGAATGAAACAATTCACAATTTGAAAGACAGAACAACAAAAATAATTATATTTGTACTGAGATAGCAATATTTTTATTCACAAAAAATGTTGAGCAAATATTTCATTGAAGTTTTAAAGATAAACATTAAAATTATATATCCAGCAATATGTTTTTTATAAAAGAAGATTCCTATTACATAAATTCTGTAGATATTTGATCAAAAGCTGTAAGCATATGTTATTGATTTCTAACATCGGTGTAAGTTAAAGTGACCCAAAATTTGACTTGTTATTATTTTACCAAGCTTAGAAAGATGAATGCCAAGTCATCTTCAGCAGATAAGATGTATAATATTCAGTTTCCATCTGTGACTTAGTGAAGGAATTTTAAGTAACTGTCCTGCTGATCAAAATACAGGTAACTATTGATTTTGTCGGCTATTAATCAAAAATCAGGAACCTTTCACTGAGAAAAATTGTAAATATTATTCCAGGCAATCAAGTTTCAATTAGTATCATTTGTGGTTTACTATCGGAATTAAGGATGACATCTTACAATAAAATAAAATGGACAGAAGCATAAATAATTCATTAGAAGGATTAAAAAAGTTGCAAAAATCCAAATTCTCAGAACTATCCAAATTATACAATCATGACAAATACATAAAACTCTGTGTATGTGTGTGTGTGTGTGTAGTCTAGGCAACTATGTGGCTAAATACATACAACAATTTCCCATGGATATTCAACATAGATACATATGATTGTACTTTTTCATGTACAGTTGAGTTTATTTGCATGTGTATGTGTGTGGACTTGATGTATGGGTATCTTGCATGTGTGTGTGTGAGTGTGTATGTAAGTGAGTATGTGTGTGTGTGTGTGCATTTATGTATGTGTTTAAATGGGTGTGTGGATGTTTGTGTATTTCTGTTTGCATGACTGTGCATTTGTATGTATTTGTCTTTATGAAAGTCTAAGTATTTGTGAGAGTTAGAAAGCATATAGATTATGTATGTTAATTATTTCTGCATGTTGGTAGACAAATAAAAATGTTGTCTAATTTTAGTTTGTGGAACATCACCTCTTCTATGTCTTAAGTTTAACAATCACAATTTTGGTATAGAAGTAAAGTGAAACTGACAGAATATTTCACAGAAGCATGTAACCTTAGAACAATTCTTCTGCTGATTAACGACCTAATAATAGTAAGCAGAAGTGATAACTTATGAGAAAAATGTAACACTATTCTGATGATGTGTTTACAGGTACTCATAACTGAAGGGTTATGAAAGTTCTGAGTTCAATCTACTTGCATGGCATCTTAAACAAATATCTTCAGCCATAGTATTAAGTCAACTCAAACCTTGTGAATGAAATTTGGTAGATGGGAACTGTGCAGAAGCCAATCAAATAAATTGTATTTGTAACTCAAAGATCTGTGTTGAGGTAATTCTGTCTTAGAATTATATTAAGGTTACATGAGCTTGTGAAATACTCAGTCACTTCCATGCTAATTCGATGGGTTGGTAATTCAGTTCTGTGAACAACTGAATAGATATTGCTTAAACGGACTGAAATCTATTTACTTACCTAAACATTTGGAATAGAAACTTTCATCAAATCTTATTTGAAAGTATCACTGACTTTACAGCTTGTTTTTCAACAAATAAACTACAAGAATTAAGCATAATCATTTGTTTGTTTGTTTGCATGCAAGTACATATGCATATATGTATGTACATATGTAGGCATGTGTATGTGTGTATGTATGTATAAACATAAAGTGTAAATGTATGTGTACTTATATGTATGTATGTAGGCATGTGTATGTGTATATGTATGTATAAACATATCTATGTATATATGTAAGTATGCATACATATATGTTCATACAAAATTATGTACCTATATATGCATGTATGTATGCATGCATACATGTATGTATGTATTTTTTGCTTGCCTTTGTATTGTGTTTTTCATGTATGTGCTAGGTAAAAGGAAAAACTGCACTACACAAAAAGATCCACCTCAAAAGATTTTCCTCCAGGCTGAACCATTGAAAACAAAAACATTTGAAAATAGAGATTCATTATTTAAATTCACTGTAAACCAAATATCACATGTAAAAATTAAATATCCAAAATACTGATTCAACTCGATATTATGCTTATTTTTAGAATATAAATTTTTATCTGTATGTATCATTAGCTCGGTGATCTCCAATCATCACCAGGGGTTTTATTCCTGAATAAAGAATAAATACATATGAAAAATGAAGGCTGTAAAAGCAAGTGCAGAGTTCTCAAAATAAATGGAACATGAGGAAAAGGAGGCCCATGAAGACTTGAGAGGAAGTAGTAAAGACTGATCTCATAATGTTGGACTTCACAGATGAGCTGACAAAGGGGAGAGAAGGTTGACAACATAAGGTGCTGGAGAAGACACACCCCTACATGCAAGTAGAGTGAGACAAGTGAAAAATGGTGGAGGCTGGGTGACATATCTGCATATGTATATGTGTGTTTTATTCATATGTGTTTGTGTGAGTGTGTGTGTGATTATTTGTATGTAAGTATATGTTGTCTCCTGCTATGTATGTCCCTGTTGAGTTTGCATCTGTTCCCTCCCCTATCTTTGAAAGACTTTCATCTCCCTATCATTTTCATATTGCACATCACTCTAACACCTATTCCTCTATCTAGTCATTTCTCCAACACTCACCCACTTTACCTCAACATTCACCCTATCATCACACATCCTCTTTTCTATTTACTGTATTTTATTAGTATAACTGTTACAGGTAGTATATGGTACTTTGTAACATCAACTTTTCTGTACTGCCAGTCATCACTTCCTCTCCTCCAAGTTACTGCTCCTTATATCTATCATTCTCAATATCAACCACCTCTGTTACTATCCATCACTCTCACTAACACTCCCACCCCCAAACGCTTACAAGCTAACTTACTCTTCATAATTAGTCTTCTGTTATCATTCTCAATTCTAGTCTCTAACTCAGACATGTAACCTGGCATGTATAAAAACATCATAGAGTAGTAAGGATTCTCAAACCTAACATGATACAAGACAAACTCACTAGTGCTTGTACCATGATAACATACACCCAATACTCTTTGTAAAGGAGTTGGTGATCAAGCAGAGACAATGTGAGCATGAGAAGACCCCTTTTCTCTCATTGAGGACATGACAATCTCTGCAGTACTAGTGCTATAATAAAATACACTCAATGCAATCTCTAAAGTGCTTGATGATTGAAAGGGCATCCAGCTGTAGAAACCATGTCAAAAATTAAATGTATGAGTGAGACATGGTCTGTAACTCCAAATAATAACAAACTCAACCTACAACAATCTGTCCAACCCATGTCAACAATAGAAAGCATTTATATAAAATGATGATGATGACAAATGTTTCAAGCTGGAAATCACACTATGATTTTCACCTTAGACAACTTACAAACTATAGCCATTTATTTATGATGCAAGACATGAGAAACTTAATGCTGGTTTCAAATTTTGGCACAAGTCCAGCAAGTTTGGGAGCAAGAGTAAGTCAATTACATTGACCCCAGTGTTCTACTGGTACTTATTTTATTGACCCCAAAAGAATGAAAGGCAAAGTCAGCCTCAGCAGAATCTGAACACTTAATGTAACGACAGATGAAATACCGCTAAGCATTTTGCTCAGCATGCTAACAATCCTGTCAGCTTACTGCCTTTGTAAGAAATCTGATGTTAAAATCTAGGTCAAAATTGTGAGGTAATATTCAACTGTAAAACAAAAACAATTGAATACAGCTACAATTTTTTGGAAATAAAGATACTGAAGGATGGTAGCCTTGGGACATCTAAGGACTGTTGAATAGACTTCATTGCTTGTGGCAATAAAACAGTAAGATGCATATCAAATTCATTCAATAAACATTATGACTTTACCTTCACCTTCCATGCTGGCAGGGGATAGAAGAGGGATCATCATGATCTAGCTTCCTGACACCACCTACTTTGCAGAGTGTGCATTTATTACTGGGTGCATTTATTATGGCCCCAATACTAGAGTGGCTGTCATGTGCCTGGTCAGACTAAAGAGTCCATTCATCATAAGTTTTTCTCTGTTCCTTCGCCAACTATTTTACTGTGTACTAGGTGCATTTTTGTCAAGGCACCAGCTTTAGTAAAGTTGCCTTGTACCTACAAGACTGAAGAATCCTCACTACTCTATATTGTCTTCATTTATACATGGCATCAAGATCAAGAGAGTGAACTGAAGAAGGAGCAACAGCAGATGTTCCATAGAAGGGAATAGCAGAAGAGAAGCAGCGATAGTAGCTACATATTTACCAATGTGAGAGAGAGAGACAAAGATATTAACTGATTGATGACAATAGTGATCGGTGATGACAAAAGAAAGTGATGGATGTCAATAAAGAGTAGCCTGAGGGAGAGGAAGAGATGGCTGGCAGAAGGCAAAGGTGAGGTGGAGTGTATCATATGTAAATAGCCTTCAGACATAAGGGAAAGATAAGAGTGATAAGGCTGGTTGTGGAAAACACGCCATTCTAATGATATTTCTCATTACACAAGTAGCATAATGCAGTCAATAGAAGGGAGTGAGTGCCAGAGAGATGAGAGAGTCAAAGAGAAGATATCCACTTCCATTCTTGCTATATAGGCAGCATGGTGACATGAAGTAAAGAATGCATAAATGGAGAAAGCCTAAGCCATGGAGATAAGTGACAGAGATGAATGATGGGGAAAGAGTGTGAGTTATGGAGAGATGAGTGATGGAAAGACGAATGGCAGGATATGAAAGGATATCTGAGATGGAGGATTAACAGGAACATATCAGACACAAGAAAATGTTCTTGTGTCTGTTTTCATATCAGTTGAGTGCATGGAGACAACATATAATAAGTGTCTGGTATGAAAGATACAATGCATCACCTAGTCTAGGAAATGAACCTATAACTTAATGACCATGCACCCAGCACCTTAACCACTTGGCTACATCACTACCACCATTCAATGTTTGCTTTACTGTACTTGCATAAGAGGACAGGTTTTCTCTAGGACCAATAAAGTCTGTCTTCAATCACAAAGCTCATTTGGTCAGAGCTTATCTCAGTTTCCATAACATTTAAACAACTGAGAATATGAGACAATATCCCCTGCACAGTTACCAGTCCATTACAGGTTACTCTAAGCTACCATTAGTATTCATGTCAGTTGGGTGCATGGAGACAACATATAATAAGCCATTATACTGTGACCTTACTGGATAAAAAAATCAATACAGTTATATGCAGTTACATTAAATATAAATGCAGTTATATATATATATATATATATATATATATATATATATATATATATATATATATATATATATATATATATATATATATATGCATGCACACACACAGATGCACATGATTTTGTTGACAATGACTTATGGAGTTTGCTAGGTTTCTTCAGACTGTAAGATGAAAACCTGCAGATATCATTGCTTACCACTAAGTGATAGGGGGAGGGTAGAAATGGTCAAAAACTTGGCGCAACTGATTGTAGGCAAAAATGCAAGTGATCAGAATTTAATAAGAAAATGAAGGTATAGAAAAATAGATAGTAGTGGAGCAGGTAATGACAATGCTAAAATAGGTGTTATGGTAGTTATAGAAGAAGTTTAGATGTAAGGAGGTATCAAATATCAAATATACATGATTAAATGAATGTAATAAATCAACATGGATATGGGATTTTCAGTTTAAAATAGTGAGTACAGGCCAAACTTGAAAGTTATTGTGAGCAAAATTATGATTTCTTCTGTTCAGATTTTAAGTTTTTTATTCAGTGATTGTTTATTGTCATTTATGCATCTAAAAACACTTGTTTTTTGCATCATACATACATACATGCATACATGTGTGTGTGTTTATACAGAAATACAGACAGATAGAATGATAAGTTTATTTTATAATTTTTAATAAGCGAAAAATTAAGAAACTCAGAAGCCAATTAAAATCAATGAAAAATGGGTGTATATACTCATATTATAGAATTATATTTCTTCTGTTTGTTCTAACAAACCTATATAGATATACATATTATAAATGAATCAGTTTCATTTAAGCACTTGTATTTTGTGGATGAGAACTTTCATACTTGTCCATGTAAGGTTTTACAGTATTCCACACCTGAAGAAAATAAATATTATATGTAACTTAGTGATTTTTTAAAAAACATGTCCATGTTCATAGATGCATATACAAACATATATAAATATAAAATACAATGGTTTTATTAAAGCATGTAGTCATTTTTGACCATTTTCTCATTCAAACATGTAAGCTACATACAACACTGTTGTTGCTGTCATTGTCCAACCAACAAATCATCTGCTTGCTTCACATCTTCAAAGAGATGTATGTAACAGATCCCTTTCTTGGAAAATAGGTAAGGCTTGGCAACAGAAAGAGTATCCATCTGTAAAGCAATGCCTCTATAATCTATTTGTCTGAACCCAAGCTAACATCATAAAATGGACATGAAACAAATGAACATACATACATATATGCATGTGTGTATATATATATATATAGATATAGATATATATAAAGAAAATGGAGAGTGTGAACACAGAAAAAATACTAATATATGACAAGTGAGTAGAGATAGGAGTGGCAGCCAGCCTCTAACAAAAAAAAAAACAGATCTAAATTCTATTAAGGGTGAATAGTAATATGACCTAGTTCTTCAGGACTGCAACTAGCCATTGACCACTGTGGTTGTAGTTTAACCACTAGCTATTTTTAGAACAGAATCCAAAGACACACATGCTTACACACACACACATGCACATACACACACACACACACATGTTGCTATTCAGTCATTAAGGAACTCTCCATCCTTTTGGATGTAAATGAATAGATGTCACTTTTGCCCTGAAGAGATTTTTACCTTTTAAATTCATAATGCAATTTTAATTGTAAAATATGAATGAAGGTGAGAAATTGAAACGTGCACAGGCGACATGAAATTGACTATTAAAACCTCTCTTACTTATATTTTCAAATAACCATTATAGCCTTTAGTTTTAGTTAATACCTAACTGGACTCACACATATCTTTCTTTCACATAAGGATAAATATGCATCTCCTAGATCCTATTCTGCTTTTTCTTTTCTCAAGTCCTATGTATAAATTCTGTTTACACTTGTTGCCCTGAAGAGTACAGTGATATATAATTAATTTAATTTAATCTAATTAATTTAATTCTACTTAACCATGAATTTGCATAATTTTTACATTGCTGTACAAAACAATCATCTGCATGAATTAAAATTCTCTTATATTTTAACATTTCTTCTCCATTTTTATTAAAATTTTTGAGTTTTATGGGATTTCTTTCCACAAATTCACAACACACAATATATAAATTGATTGTTCTCTGTTCACACTCTCTGTTTACTATATATTATTAAAATTCTGTTCTCCTATATCAGATAAAGGAAAACATCTATAACAACAACTGGAACTTCATAAGTATTAAGCACTGATGTCAAAGAAGAACCATCAATAAACACTAATACTAACACAAATTAACAGATTTCAGGAAAATTAATCGAAATGGAGCTAAACTGGTGTACACAGGGATGAATTACATCCCTTTTGAAAGAGCAACTTCTCCCCATTTGAAACCTTATATATATATATATATGCATGTGTATGTGTGTGTGTGTGCATGTCTAAGTGTGTATCTTTGTATATGTATCTGTGTGTGTTCATGTTATCTATGATAGACCAATATTCTGTATAACGCAATATCTATATTTCATTGACTTAATAATAAATACTTAATAGTAAGTACTTTCTCAAACTAAATACTCTAAAGTATTTAGTAGTACCAATTTACCTTCTAAGTTCATATCCCAACCAGGTTCATTATACTTTTCATTAGTTTGTGATTAATAAAGTAAGTGCCAGTTGAGACCTAGAAATGGACATATAATTGATTATGTTACAGCCCAATCACTTAAACCACTAAGAGAAAAAGACAATGAAAGCAATCATTACCTTTTCTTCTTTCAGCAACTTGGTAGCAGCATTAATATCAGGTGCCATATAACGGTCTCTGTCCCATGGTCTGTAATATGAAATCAAACTTTGTTTTAGAAAAAATGTTAAAATGACAGTTATTTATCAGAGTGGAAAACCACATTTGGAAATCCTCAAAAGAGAAACTCTATGACAATAACAATCCCCATAGCTTGGACTACATCTCAAAGGTTACCCCTTTTTCTTGGAACCAGAAATACTTCATCACCACCCCCCAAAAAAAATTTTTTGAAGCTCTACAGACTTCAAGTGAGGCTCACAAAGGAGAACTACCCCCATATCTGTGATGGCGTTGTCACACATACACAGACATCTTTGAATACATCCAGAGAAAAGCCACTTGACTGGTTGGTATATAAATCTTTCACAGACACACTCCAGTCTCTCTGTCTCCTTTCTCTGTCTTTTTATTGATACTACAATGGCTTCTGCTTTTTTAATCAAGCTTATTTCATGCCTCCTCCTCCACTCAGGTGCTCTTTGCATCAATAGTGCATTTAATAATATGACTCACAGAATTTATTCTGCTTCTCTGCATCCTGAGTTCAAATCCTGCTTGAGTCAGCTTTGCTTTTTATCCTTTTGAAGATGAAAATAAAGTACCAATCCAGAGCATCGGATTGACAGAACTGTTCAAAGTGTAGGTAAGAGAAGCTTTGTGATATCTGTTCTGATTCTCTACATTCTGATAGCAACACCTGTGATGACATTTGTTTCATGCTGTATTGGCCCAAGTCAGTAGCCTTTTCCATGGATAAAAATTGATGTTGTGCAGACTGAAGACTTACATCTATGGGCAATTGCCAGTCTTCTTCGAAAAATCATGTTCAAGTTTGTATACACATGTGCTGAAACATGATCTGCTATGACCAACAGGTGCACTATTAATATTTAATTGAAAATATTGTACATAACTATAAGTCAATATATATATATATATATATATATATATATATATATATATATATATATATATATATATATATATACTATACTGGGATTGGTTTGTTTGGCTTAACCCTTCAAGATGTTGCAGTCCAACAACTGAAACAAGTAAAAAGATTTTAAAATAAATGATAAATAATTGATTATCAAGTGCAGGAATGGTTCTGTGGTTAGAAGTTTACTTGTCAACCACATGATTTCAGAGTTCACTGCATGACATTTTGAATGAATGTCTCCTACTACAGCCCTGAGCTGCCCAAACCCTTGTGAGTATATTTGATAGATGGAAACTGAAGGAAACCCATGATGTGTGTTTGTGTGTGTGTGTCTCTTTCTCTCTCTTTGTGTGTTTGTACTTGTTCCCCACCACCACTTGACAACTGATGTTGGTTTGTTTATGACCCCATAACTTAGCAAAAGCGATTAATAGAATAAGTACCAGGCATAGAGAAAAACATGTATTGGGGTTGAGTCATTCAACTGAATTTCTACAAGGCAGTGCCCCAGCAAGGCCACAGTCTAATGATTGATACAAGTAAAAACCATAAACTGTACTTACGCAACAACACTGCGAACAAGCTTATAAACTTCCTCAATAGGCTTTGTAGGTTTCAATGGTTTCAGGAATTCCAGACCTTGACATGCAGCCAACAGTTCAATAGCTAAAACTGTTATGAGACAATATTATACAGATAGTAACACAATGATTTAAGGCACAATAAAAAAAATTATATATCTAAAATCTGTGGAGAAATGAATGATGTTATAAGAAAATTTTAATTGTAAACACTGTGTAGTAAGAAGTAAACTTTTAAAGTGTTTAGTCCTCTAGTAAGTTTTGATTCTTAAGTCCCTTTAAGTCATTTTTGCTGTATATGTCCTTGGAAAAGTTGTAGATGTTGAATTTTACTACTTTTCTCTCATTCTCTTTGTCAAAAAACTCAGCTTATTTTGTCGTGGTTCAAATCATAAGCAGAAACAGGATCCCCTACTGAAGGGGGTCAATAATGTATAGCTGTGGTTCTCAACTATTTTGGACCCTTTTGATTAATAAATTTATTCTGGTGGACCCCTATCGTCATTTGATGTTTAAAAACTACTCTTACTGATACTTCTTTCAAAATTCCTATTTTGTTTTTCACACTTTTAACTTGTGTAGTTTGTACTGTGTAAAATGTTAGATAAAGAAACTGAGCTGTTTCTTACAATAAATTCATCTGAAGCAAAATTTTTTCATAGGTCCTTAGAATAATATTGTGGGTAACCAATTAACTATTCTGCTTGTATGGACCCCCAAAATTTTATATGGAACCCCCAGGAGTCATACAGACCAGGTTGAGAACCTCTGATCTATATCAACAGTTCACAACAGAATGTCTCAAGATATAGCTAGATGTCATATAAAAATAACTAAATTTTATTTTAAAAAAGTAAAAAATACAAAGTGTTTTTCTACACTTTATTTATTGAATAAAGACCAAAAACCTAATAATTTTTATGGCTTAGATTATTTGTGCTTAAATATATAAATTCTTTTATTTGATCTAAAGTGTGTCATGAGTAAAAAAAGAATATTAGGGAATTACTGGTCTGTATAAACAAAGCACAAATTCTAAACATGCATGATCGTTCGTTTCATTAATTTCATCATTACCACCACCACCACTATTATCATCATCATCATCATATATCCACTTTTCATACTGGTTTTGGTTGGATGGGTCACATCACAAAACTCACCAAATAGCATTTATGTACAAAAATTTAAATACTATAAAACTAGTACTTATCGACTCATCATATGCTATATCAGTTGATGGGTAGCATATTCTAGCGTCACTAATAAAAGGATATTTAAAATGACTCTACTTTATGAAGCAATTTTTTTCTATATTTCCTCTTCATATAAGGTCAACCAAATATGTTTTCTTTCCACAAAGGAACTTATTATTTGATGCAGAAATTACGATCAACTATTCTAAAAAATAATTTTTTTTAATTATTGTTACCTTGTTCTACATTTTCAACAACATTCAGTGCTTTTCTTGCAGCAAATCCTCCCATGGATACATGGTCTTCAGTTCCTGCACTGGTTGTCTGTGAGTCAACAGAAGCAGGATGGCAAAGAACTTTATTTTCGGACACTAAAAATAAAAACAAATTTGAAGCGTCAAAAAATTAAAAAAATTAAGTAGCTTTGAAGTATCTTACAACATTTTAATACTTTCATCATCACCAACGTATTTATATATTACATCAGTCAATATCATTTAAAGATAAATCAACACAGAACTCACAGTAAGCCCTTTACAGATAGTTCTTTATGTTTGTTTATGTGCGTGTCTCAGAAATCTAAAAGGGCCCTTTTTGTACAAGAAAATTTATTCCATCCAGCCTTATATAGAACCAATCTAGCTTTATGCTGAAGAGTTAAATATTTATAGCCTATAAAATGTTCTGATCATCATCATCATCATCATCATCATCATCATCGTTTAACGTTCGCTTTCCATGCTAGCATGGGTTGGACGATTTGACTGAAAACTGGTGAACCAGGTGGCTACACCAGGCTCCAATCTGATTTGGCAGAGTTTCTACAGCTGGATACCCTTCCTAACGCCAACCACTCTGAGAGTGTAGTGGGTGTTTTTACGTGCCACCGGCACAAAGGCCAGTCAGGCAGTACTGGCAATGGCCACACTCGAAATGGTGTATTTTACTTGCCACCTGTACAGTTACGTGCCACCTCAATGCTTCATTATGATATTGTATAAATATCTGAATGCATTCAAAAAGAAATTAACAGAAATACAACAAAATGCAAAAGTGTCATATATTTAACACTTACCTAGGGCTGCAGCTGTGCAATGTGCAATCATAAAGCCAGAATTGAGTCCACCATTTTCAGTCAAGAAAGGAGGCAAATTCCCAAGAGCTGTAATAAAATATGTAATATTGACCATCAGTATCATCATCATCATCGTCGTCATCATCATTGTCATCATAGGTGCAGGAGTGGCTGTGTGGTAAGTAGCTTGCTTATCAACCACATGGTTTCGGGTTCAGTCCCACTGCATGGCACCTTGGGCAAGTGTCTTTTACTATAACCTTGGGCCAACCAAAGCCTTGTGAGTGGATTTGGTAGATGGAAACTGAAAGAAGCCCATCGTGTGTGTGTATGTGTGTGTGTGTGTGTGTGTTTGCTCCCTGGCATCGTTTGACAACTGATGGTGCATTTACATCCCCATAATTTAGTGGTTCAGCAAAAGAGACCAATAGAATAAGTACTAGGCTTACAAAGAATAAGTCCTGGGGTTGATTTGTTTGACTAAAGGCAGTACTCCAGTCTGGCCACAGTCAAATGATTGAAGCAATTAAAAGAATGTTTGCTTCCTATGCTAGTATAGGGTGGATAGATCATAATCAGTTCCTATTTTGAGCTACTGATCTCCTAATCAGGGTGGAGACCATGACTTGTTCGTACATTCTATTTTTGACATGTTTTCTATAGCTGGATGCCCTTTCTTATACCAACCATTTAATAGAGTGTACCAGGTATATTTCTTCTTAGCACAGCCTCTCTATTCTACATCATCTCCATTCATTCACCTACCACTTTACAAAACATAGGATGAGTATTTCATAGTAGTACCAGCAAAAGTGAGTTTACAAGACCAAAGTGTCCTCAGAGCTTTACACTGTCCCCTTTTTGTTAAAGGTAACATGATCAAGAGAAGAAAAAGAAGAGAGAATGATAGCCAAACAACTAAGACAACAGGATGAAAGAAGAGTGTAAGAGAGTAGAATGAAAGAGACTGAGTGCTGAGAACAAGAGGACGCCAGAGGATGGAGTAATGGAAGAGAGACAGTGACGGTAGCTGTATGTTTACATTTAAGGGACAGAGTAGTAGAGTTCAGTGATCATAAAAGAATGATGTTAATAATGAGTAACTAAAATACATATTGGTTTTACTATTTCACTTTTTGCAGTAATTAACTGGTTTCATATCAAATGTTAATTCTGACTATTAAAATAAATTAACTATTAAACTTATAAAATCAATCAACCAAAACTTCATGAAGTCTCTGTAAAGACTATATGATATGCATGCAATACACACACACACACACACACACACACACACACACACACACACTCACACTCACACAACTTTTTTCCATTTCAATATGCCAGATATACTGACAAGACTTTGGTCGGCCTTAGGCTAGCATAGAAAATATTTGCTCAAGGTGCCACACAGTGGGATTGAACTTGAAACTATGTGGTTAGAAAGCAAACTTCTTAACCAACCACACAGCCATGCCTACACACCTATATTACATTAAGGATATGATATACAATGCATATCAATACATGTATATGAAGACACAGAAATGTAAACCTGATTTATCTATTTCCTAGCAGAATATTTGAAATTCAATAGTAATGCATACATACGTTTATTTACGAGGCGTTCAATTCGTCTTTCACTTATATTCGCCAATTCATGAACTCCAATTGCAAGATAATCATTTGCCTGAAATGAAATATTTAATAACAGAAAGTCATACATTCTAAATTTTCCAAGAAAAATCTCAGGTAAAGAAAATTTATGGACATTGAGAATATAGAGTATTTTTAATGTTTTACTCCTTAACCCTTTTGTTACCATATTTCTGTTGTAAGACACAGTCTTTAATTCAATAAATTTTGAAAATAATGAAAGAATCTATTAAAATATACTTAAGTATTTATTTTATAAGATTCCTGATGTGAAATTGTGTGTTGAAACAAATATTATTATACTTGGGGATGGTCATATTTTTGCCAACCAACCATACATTCCTATATACTAGGAGAGCTTATCTCCCCTTGTCAGTCATTAAGATAGTGCTTTTGTGGCTATTGAGTGATTGATTTTGACTCTTATTTCTAGCAATACTAGTACTACATTGTACCCTCTGTCACTTTAGTGATATCATATATGTATGTGTGTGTGTGTGTGTATATATATATAGTTATGTTATCCTCATTATCCAGTTCAGCTTTGTTATTATTATTATTATTGTTATTATTACTATTATTATTATTATTATTACTATTATTATTATTATTATTTTAGTGTCCTTTCATCACGCATCCTGTGACCTCTTCAGTGACTCTTCATCCCACTTGTCTTCACCTGTTCTCTTTAGTCCATTTCAGACATAGGACTAAAATAAGAATAATAATAAAACTGAAATGAAGATACATATATTTATATACATATATTACTTATTATAATATTCAATTTGGTATGACTAAATTGAATATTCCTGTATATTTGGAATTTTACATTCCCTAATATTATAATAATTATATATATATACAACCAATTATATATATATATATATATATATATATATATATATATATACTTTTGTATAAGTTATATGCTTACACAAAAATGATTCTTAGAAATAGGCAATAATGCCTTTTTACTGAAAAAGGTTTTGAGGATAAGAATATACATGTTGTTTCATCATTTTATTTAATAAAGTTTCCTTCATCCTTAATAACAGCTTCTATTCGAGGTCTGAACTGCCTACATGCTAGAATCAAGTGGTCTGTGTCCATATTGAACATTACTCTGACTATGGAGGCTTTTAGGGGTTCTTTGGTGTTATGAGGATGCTCATTAACCTCTTTCTCAATTACGCTCCATACAAGTGTCTTCTACTATAGCGTCGGTCAACCAAATCCTTGTGGGGGGATTAGGTAGATGGAAACTGAAAGAAGCCCATCATATATATATATATATACACATACATACACATACATACATACATACATATATATATATATATATATATATATATATATATATATATATATATGTGTGTGTGTTTGTGTGTCTATGTTTGTCCCCCTTGACAAGCAATGTTGGTGTTTTTACATTCCTGTAACTTAGCAATTCAAAATTCAAAATCACCAGTGATCTGGCTGTCTGCTAGGGCGCTTATCTCCCCTTGTCAGTCATTAAGATAGTGCTTTTGTGGCTATGGAGTGATTTTGACACTTATTTCTAGCAATACTGATACTACATTGTACCCTCTGTCACTTTAGTGATATCATATATGTATGTGTGTGTGTATATATATATATATATATATATATATGTATATATATATATATATTTTTATATATATATATATATATATATATATATATATATATATATATATATATATATATATATATATATATATATATATATATATAGTTATGTTATATTCTGTTAAGTACAGTATAAAACTCGTCCACCTTCAGATTTCATCCAGTGCTATCTAGAAGTAGTATTATAAGTACTGCTAGATTTGTGTTGGGGTTTCTGTAGTGTCTGAATAGATAACTGAATAAAGTGGAGTCAACAAGGAGTACAGTTGGACATTTACTTGTAATCACTACATTGTTTCCACATAATGTAGTTCTCCAGGCTTGCAGGTATTTGGTTATGTACACTTATTAGCTGCTACTACCTTGCAGGCCACAACAGACAGAGAGGATGCACTTGAAGCCAAGAATTTGAGTTTATGGAGACAATATTTATATATCACCTGAGGAAACACAAATAGATCTCATAATGCAGGAAAATGGTTACAAAACCAAATACCTGCAAGCCTGAAGAACTACTTTGCAGGGAAACAATTGCAGTGATTACAAATAAATATCCAACTGTACTACTTCTTGCTGACTCCAACTTATTCAATTCGATATATATATATACACACACACATATATATATATATATACACACACACACACACACACACACACACACACACACACACACACACACACACACACATATATATATATATATATATATACGTGTATATATATGTGTGTGTATATATATATATATATATATATATATATGTATATAGGTGAGAGAGTTGGTATGTGAAAGCACATGGTTGGATGTATAAAAGACAAAATAAAGTGAAAAAACTGCAGAAGACTTGTCTTATATGGTTAAAAAATATATTTAAATCATTATGTTAGGAAAATGTTATAAAATTTTGTGTAGTAATATTGTTTTTGGAGAAATGTAGGACATGTCTGTTTGGTATTTTTAGGTTTATTTTTTTAATTTGTATATTCAAGAATGGTAGCTCCTTTTGGTTGTATTCCATTGTGAACTGTATGTTTAGGTTGATGGTGTTCAATAGTCCTTTGAATTTCATGAGTTTGTCTGTGTTTTCATTCCAGAAGATGAAACAATCATCTAGGAATCTTTACCAATTTTTCTTTTATGTATTGGGAAAGAGGATTTCCAAAGGTAGATAAAGATACCTGGTATATTATTATTTCCAGATAGCCCATTGTTAGGTTCACAATGACCTGAGCTGCCCTAGTGCCCATGGCAATTCCGGATTTTTGTCAATAGAACATGTTGTCAAACATGACGTGGTTGTTTCGTAGGATGATTTCAACCGATTCAATTATGAATTTTTTGCTGATCCTTTCCGGTATTTCTTCCGGATATTGGTCCAGCCAGAACTGAATTACTTCTAGCCCAACACAGACAAACTCCTGAAATTCAAAAGACTATTGAACAGCATCAACCCAAACACACACACTCACACACATATACACATATGTATATTTATACAATGAGCTTATTTCAGTTTCTGTCTACCAGATCCACTCACAAGGCTTTGTTCAACCTGGGGTTATAGTAGAAGACACTTACCCAAGGTGCCACACAATAAGACTGAACCCAAGATTATGTGGTTGGAAAGCAAGCTTGTTATCACACAACCGCACCTGCACATATGATATCCAATGTGATACCATAAATATAGATACTGACAAATAGGAGTGTATAAATAGGAGACTGAAAGACATCTGAAGACAAGGTCAGCTGATAAGGATGAAGAAACTTGAAAGATAAATGTAAATGTCCTACATGAATCATTTAACCTACTAGAAATATGTAGCAACCAAAGCTTCATTAAATTACACCTTGAAAATACATAGTAATGATGCCTGGAACATGTTTGGTCATAAAATCAGAGCCAGCACTGTAGCTAAACAATGACAGTGACAACCACTACAAAATTAATGATTAACTGCTTTCAAATTTATCATTAAGAAAGGTTATAGTCTATTGGTATATTTTGGAATGGTTATTTTTCTTTTTACTTGCCAAATAAATACACACACTATATATTCATTCTTCACTTGTTTATCATTGTTCTTATTTTATCTTATGTCCATTGTCTGTAATCTTTCATCACACATCTGTGACCTCTTCAGCGACTCTTCCATCTGAGTGTATCCTCCTGCTCTGATTAGTTCATAGAATGGACTAAAAAAAAATGACTGTTCCAAAATATAACGATATCTGTTTCAACACAAAAATTCATATCAGGAATCTTGCAAAACAAATTCATAAACATTATAGTCTACCTTAGCTGGGTATTCTCCATGGAAATTTCCTCCACTTATTATTTCACCACGGTCAGCAAACACCATCTTGGAGACTGTCAAGGAACTGGATTTTTCAAAATAAAAGCATTTAGGAATTCACAAAAATAAATTGTAACAACTGATTGACATTTTTATTTTGTGGATATGTGAAATATGGATTTGGAATTTCACAAACTATTTTCATCATCATCATCATTATTATCATCATCATCACATTATCATCATCTTCATCATTATCAATGACTTCATCATCGTCGTCGTCATCATCATCATTATCATCATCATCATCATCATCATTACCATTGTCATTGTTACCAGGGTTATTAGCCTTATCATCATCATCATCATCACAATGGTCATTTTTACAGTCTTCCATACAAAACTTTATAGGATGATATATGTAATGTAACACATTTGTGTTGAGTATATACAGAGATGTATATGCATATTTAGTATAGTGTATACAGTATTACATATTCATGCTTAAAACCTTATCTTTCACTGATGTATTTAGTGACATGGTTGACCATTAGTGAGCTGAATGGCTAAGCAGTATTTCAAATGCTTTGTAATGTACAGAGACAATTAATTCATAAGAAAGCAAGAAGAAAAGGAAACAGTATAGGATTTTAGGAGAGAAAAACAGTTAAAAAAAAAATTAAAAAATATAAAAAATTAGAAGCTTAGATAAAGATATAGGATTTTAAGAAAGAAAAATATTTTTAGACAGGACAAAGATATAGTTAAACCTTATGATAGTAAAATAAGATAGAAAGAAGAGATGTGTGAGAGACGAGATTTTAAGAAGTGTTCAGCAATATAGTTAAACTTTTATCATCTGTTAAAAGTACATAGTTGAGGTGTCACACCTCCACTCAAAAACCAAGACCATGCACATAACTTGTGAATGTTTCTTGCTGGTGATTACATCCTTGTCTTTCACACTGAGAGGATATACAGAGCCTAGTAGACGATTCTGACAGAGCAGACATAAATGTGAGTTTGTGTGTCAATGTAATTAAAATGTGTATTAATGTAATTAAAATTATTTGTTTTAAATTTCTGTAAAATATAAACAAAGGATACAGGGTTGTCTCCTGCACTGTTGAGCTCTGTGGCAAGGAGAGTTCGAACAAATGCATTTGTATCATTAACTACTCCATGAACCTGTAAGATTTAAGGAAGTGTTTGTTAGTTGCTTGAAAATCAGAAAGATTATAATCATGATTACTGTATCATCATATCAGAAGCAACAGCAGCAGCAGCAGCAGCAGCAGCAGCAGCAACAGTAACCACATCAACAAGATCATCTTCATCACAGTCATCATCAACATCAACTTTATCTTCATTCCCAATATCACTAAATTTACTGAAATGTTGAAATCATTTTTAAAAAGTTATTATTTCTATGTTAAATATGTGAATGCATATGGCTTAGTGGTTCAGGTGTTGCACCTATGATTGCTAGATCATGGGTTTGATTCTCAGGCTGGGTAGTGTGTCATGTTCTGGAACAAAACACTTCATTTCACATTGCTCTGTAGGTGGGAGAATGGTAGAATCATTGGCACATTGGCAGAAATGTCTTATGGTATATTTTCTGGCTCTCTACATTCTGAGTTCAAATCCTAGCAGCATGAAGAAAGTAATGGGGAACCACTCCAGTATCCATCCCAAGTCTAGTCATGGTAGCTGAAGTTCCAACAGTCTACTTAACAGTGGCAGGGAGGGTGTGGGCTCTCACAGTTCATATAGTGAGTGTTGGAGTAGATTTACATGTACAGGACCTGTCCAAAGGCAGACCACCTCAAGACTAGACTAGATAAATTAAACAGGTTGAAGCCATCTGTTTGTTTTAATCAACTATCATCTCATCTCAATACCTTTTATAAGTCTCTGAACTCATCTCATCACCCCTTTCCTGATCTGCTTTGATCTATACTTTTACACAAGCTGCCTTTGACCATCAGCATTTTTACACACCATTCATTCCTTTTCCTATACCTCTTCTACACATACCATTCAATATTTCATCCAGCCATTTTCTTAACTCATCTATACCATCTCTTTCATGCAAATTATTTTCCAGGTCTTCAATTAATATCGGTTAGACCACTGTTTAAAATATGTTGTTTTTCCTATTATATTTTATTGAACTGGCAAGAGGATATTTATAAGTCTTTCCCTAAAACTATTAATGTACACTCGTAATATGTGTGATATACACTTATTCATTTGCATCAGTATCATAACAGGATCTACTTACTTGTGGAATGCAACGTAGAGTGTAGGCATCTTGAACCTTGTTATTGGCAAGTTCACTTTCTAAAATTAAAGAAGGCCGTACAACAAATTAATCCTCTGACATAATATAAATACAATAGATATATAAGTATTAAGCTGGCTTTGCTTATATGAGTCATTTATGTATTGTATTGTACAGTATTTTATCATGAGATATTTATTTGTTGATCTATTTTTTTAACCCTAAAGTATATATTGTTAATTAGCATTACCCTAGAATTAAATTAACCTTTATAATGAGACAAAGATATGGTTGCTCAACCATTAATAATAGAAGCCAAAATATCCTTCAAATCGCACCCTTCTATCCAATAAAAAAAGGAAAGATACATTGGTTATGTGTGTTTTTTTTTATTGCTAATGTAAATGATAGCACCCACCATCTTCATAGGGTCTCAGAGAATGGAGAGATTGATTTTGTCATTGTTCCTCTTGACCTATTGCAAATTACTAACTGTAGGAAAGACACAAGCACGGAAGGAGTTTCCAGAGCACTGATATTCTGTGAAGAACTGGGTATAATGGTTACCATTTGGCTTAGAGATTTCTTTACAACAAGGGAAATGAGAGGCAAGTAAATGAGCATGCTGGAAGTAGAGGTGACATGAGCCCAGCCAGCTCTGAATAGCTGAGACCGTTATAATAGCAGTAGAAAATACAGAGAGAGAGAGAGAAAGAAGAGACAGTACCCCTCAGAAGCTGAAATGTCTGTGAGTCAAGAAATACTTTCCTGCTCACATTCTAGATGGCTATGTGTGCAGAAGAAGCACCATACCAGATGTGGATGCAACACTTCATTGAAGGCCTCAGCAAGAATTTTGTCAAGTTTCAATAAGCGCTGAGGCCTGAAATGCTTTCTGGTCCTGAAGATGAAGAGAAGGACCAGTTGTTGAATGCAGTGTTAGTTATGTGCCTACAAGAAAGATGAGAATGTTGAGGTACAGTGACAAATAGAACTTCTTAAACACACAGCCATGCTTGTACTTTTGTTCACAATAGTTAATGGTTAATGACCAAACCAGCTAAATAAATAAAAGAAACTGAATAAAATAGATATTCCCACATTGCTACCAACCTGTAATCTGTGATGGGTATAGATCAGAATGTAGAATGGAACGAAGTCTTGAAGCAACTTTTATTTGACCCAGATGTGGTCGAGCTTTATGAATATCTGCAAAGAGAAAAATTGGAAATTGTTTGTTATAAACATAATAATTATTATCATCACACAGGAGGTTTTAAGCTTTAGTTGAAGCCAATCTCATTTATATCGTTAGTGCTCTTGGGAAAAGAATGACTGACATAACCTTCTAGAGATTTGGGATTTTGGTGTTCATGCAAGATGTTAGCTCAACATCATCAATTCTGGCTCCACTGTATTCTTCTTTGCCATCATCACCATTCCTTTTATCAGGCATATTCTGTATTTCCAGCATCAGTTTGTACAGTAATGTCTTCCTTGATACTTCCAGTGCAAAGTCCCTCTTGGTAATGAGGATTGCTAATACCTTTAGAATTCTACAAAGACCCTTTATTTTTATTTGCTGTTCATTAATGTTTACCATTTATTCACCGCCTCTGCCTCTTGTGTATACAGTGAATAGAGACTTGCCCTACTTTTAATGAAAGATAATCTTGGAATGATAAAATTCTCTGATACACCAACATATGCAACCTGCAAGAAATAGCAGCCAAATTTCCTCAAATCACACCTTACTATCTGGTTCAAAGTCTTTTAAACTGCTCAACCAGAACTGATTTGGAGCAAAACAACAATAGTATCAAACGAAAAACCATCAATAGATCTTCACATACAGAAATCAAACATTTCAAATCAACTCACAGTCCAGATATATTTATATTTTTACCTTCATCATATGCTTTTGTTGTTCCTTTCAACGCTTCAAAGCTAACAGCAGCTACAATGTCAGCTTGGCGAGTTATTGCTTCCGCTCTTTCCAGAGCTGGAAAGAAAATAAGATTCATTATATGCAAAAATATGTACATGTGTATATACCAATGCATACATGTAATTGTGTATGTTATAAAATATTATGATTCTATATCCAACTATAAGAAAGTTATAATCTTAATACACACAAATAATGCATACACACACACACACGTATGCACACACGCATGCATGCACACACAATGATATACACATAAAAATCAAAAATCAACTAAGATACATCATATGTAAAACTATGACAAGAAATGTACCAGGTAAAATTTTAAGCATCAATCTGGACATTGCCAACATTATCAGGGGCTAGTGATGCACTTAAGTTTTACATTTGAATATATAGGAGAGTTAGGTGTAGCTTAAACAGGCAAATAAAAAACAGAGATCATATAAATATACAATCTAAATTCACATATCTAGATTAGTTTATAGCTTAACAATGACACTGAATAATCTATGAAATTGATAAATGTAGTGGCGCCAGAATTAGTAAAGTCATCAAAACCTTAGCATATTTATACTCAGTTATAGGAGACATGTCAAGGAGTTCACCGACTACAAACATCAAACATGAAACGGTCATCAACCTAAACTCCTACCTATTTGTACATACACTCGATTGATACACACACACACACACACACATATATATAAGTTCAAAAAAACAATAACAAAAAAACAATAACAAAAAAACAACAAAGTGAGGACGTGATATGGATAGTATTATTGGACGCTCAGGAAAGGAAAGAGAGAGTGTATGACGTTTCGGGCGTAGCCCTTCGTCGGAAAGATGGAAAGTTCAGAGAATGGAAGAACGGAGAAAGAGGAAAATGGTACCGATGCCCACGAGGTTACATTATATATATATATATATATATATATATATATATATATAGAGAGAGAGAGAGAGAGAGAGAGAGAGAGAGAGACATAGATGTACACATATCACAGTACATATAAACATATAAACTGTTATAAATATCCGCATTTCTATTCTTCCATGTAAACATGTCCAGCTATGGCCAAATATTACTTGCTGGGAAACAAGTTAAGGTTGGTATCAAGGAAGGGCATCCAGTCATAGAAACCCTTGCTACAATGGATTCCATTCAACCCATTCAAGCAAGAAAAGTAGACATCAAAATGAAGTTTTTTAGAATAGAAGAGTCATCTCAAATTATAACAAGAGCACTCATAGAGAGCGCAAGCGTCCGTCAAGGCAACACCAACGTCCTCTCAACGATTAGCCGGAGATGATTTTTTAAAAATGAGAATAATTGAAATAAATTCGACTGCTCTCGCAAACGAGAATACTAAAAATGAACCCGACCGCTCTCAAACGGAAAAATTATCCAAATACATATATTGAGTGAGAAGTGAAGAGAGAAGAGATGAAATACTAATACAGTGAAGGAGAAGTAGTGAGAATAATAGCCATGACTGAGAGGGAGTGAGAGAAAGTAATGACAATGAGAAAGACGAAACGAAGTGGCAAAGAGAGCGTCGTATGAATGAGAAAGGAAGGGGTGATAGATGAATAACGAAGAAAGGAGCGAAAAAGCCGATAAACGGCGCTTGAAGTGTATGTGTGTGTAAAAGAGAGGTTTGTTTGCGTGCGTGTGTGTGTGTGTGTGCGTGTACAAGAGAACTGTGAAACTTGACATATACATGTAAAGTAAACAAAATCGTAAAAAACTATCCAGAATCCTTGTCCGGTACCGGATCGATCTCAAAATCTAATGAGACCGTGCCAGTCAAAAGGCCAAACAGCCTTGAAAGTTACATCCGAATTCATCCAGTGGTTCTTGAGATATCTTGTCCACGAACAAACAAACACGACTGAAAACAATACCACCGCCTTCGCTAAGGCGGAGGTAATAACGATTTAATTATATAAAACTAAAACACTTATTTTTATAGACTTATTCTATTGCCAAGCACTTGTAGCATGTATGTGAAAGCTGTCAAAGCCAAGTATGACAGTACTTAAAGTTCGGTTGGGATCAAATGGGTGTCTAACTGAATATCTACCAAAATTCATAACTCAACTGATAGCTTGTTTATCTTAATCTTTATGGCATTGACACAGGACATCAAGAACGGACGTCAATGTTATACTGTAAGGGGAAAGCACTGCGTTTTGCATGAATCAGCGCAGTAAAGGTTAAACGGTTAGACGAAAGGTTAGACGGTTAGACGAAAGGTTAGAGGTTAGATGAAATAAGAGGAGTTCTGAGAGTTAAGAGAGTCGTCCCAATGGGACGACTCTCTCAACTCTCAGAACCATTAGAACTCTCAAAATATTTTTTTGTCCCAAAGATAATTTATTGTAGTCTCCAGTGTTTTCTTTTATATTTTTAATGCTATCAAATGATTTGATGTCTTACCTTCAGACCCAAGAGCAGTGATGAACTGAGCACCATTGATCAATGCAAGTCCCTGAAATAAATTTACCACAAGAACATGAATCTTTGTTCCTATTTACATACATAAATATATAGACATGCAGAAACGCCTTAACTTAACAAACCAATCGGTTCCAAATATCCAATCATGAAGAGAAATATCATTGACAGAGAGGATAACTCAATTAGAGTTTTCTTGTGTTCTCTTGGATGAGATTTTATTTTAGAATGACTTAAAATTCATGGAAGAAGGAACACTAAAACAATTTAGACGTGTCTAATGATTAAATACCCTAAAGACTTGTCATTAATGATTTTTCTTTCTTTCTTTTCTTTTTTTTCTTGGTAGTATGCGCTTTCAAAATAGGCACGTTTTGTCTACTTTGACAATGTAGGTGCTTGTGTGACAAAGTTTACTCAATTCGGTGTTATCAAATGTTATCCCTCTGCTTTGAAACCTCAACTTGTCAATCCCCTTGAATTTTGGGGGAAATATGATAGATTTCTTTATTTGGGATATATGATAATAGTAATATAGATGACTATGATTTAGATATCGTTATGCACACTTGGAAGCCGCCACTCTTCGATAATAATTCTGCCTAAGTTGAAAAAAAGTCAAACCCCTCAAGTTCTTTCTATGCTAGTATGTGGTCTTTGAAGGCGTAGAGATAAATGAACTTAATGGTTAATACATACATACATAATACATACATACATGTGCATATACACACAGATAGATAGATAGACAAACAGATAGATAGATAGATAGATAGATAGATAGATAGATAGATAGATAGATAGTGGCTAGCATGAAAATGGTGGGTTTGATACATGCATACGTGTTTATATATATATATATATATATATATATATATATATATATATATATATATATATATATATATATATATATATATATATATAGGTATGTATATATGTATGTATGTATGCATGTATGCATGTATGTATGTATACGCGCGCACACACACATGCAAATATCATATATATGATACATTTTGAAAAGAAGCCTTTTAAAAACTTTAACAACTACAAAATTTTCGACCGTAAAATAATTATCACTAATAATCTAAGTATCTAAGTAGCAAACATTTTTAACCTCTGCCCTCAACTTACCTACACATAAATACGTAACATGTAGTAAACGTAACAAAAAACATGTATATTAATATAAAACTCTACACCAGCCAAAGTTTTAAAAAATACTTTTTTAATAACATCCGTAGAAGTATCTCTATCTTGCTATCGAATGTATAAAAATCTTCGACAATACAGTCCCCTACAACAATAAACCACAAAAATCTAGAAGATTTAAAGATAAGGTCAAATATCTTTAACACTTATCGCCCCTTGTAAGAACACAAATCAATGCTTCTACATGTGATACATGTCAAATGAACTTTCACATACTGAACTGTTTGTAAAGATGTAGTATGATATTGCTTTTCAAAAGCACACATTGTCTGTTATGTGAATAGATGATATATGAAATTAAGTTAGTTTGACTTTACCTCTTTTGGACCAAGTTTAATTGGTTGCAGATTGTAAGTTTTTAACACCTGAAAAATAATTTCATAGCTCATTAGTACGAGTCACAAATAATTTAACCATTTGATAAACATTCCAAAATTTGAAAATAGAATTAACAGAACAAAAGTCGATGAGTACTTACATCTTTTGCCTCAGCCCATCCAGTTTTTGGACTCCACATTTTACCTTCACCCATCATTCCTAATGCAAGGTGAGCTAAGGGCGCCAAATCTCCACTTGCCCCAACAGTTCCTTTTTCTGGAACCCATGGCAAAAGGGAATCTAATAAACAAAAACATGAATTAAATAACTAGAAATATAAATTACAATCTCTGGCGCATTGTATTTTTCCACTTCTGTTCCTTCAACTGCTCCTGCGATGATTCTTGTTCTTTTAAAGTAACCAGCTACGTATGACTCCAGTTAGAGTTTAAGCAAAGTTTTCTGCTTCTCTACCTTACCTTTTCCAGTAAATCTTGACCTTCACACAATATTTCCTTGTAAACAATGCAACTGGAAACTCCCTCCCTACCAATATCTCCTCTGGCAACAATGTCAAAAATTCAAGCAAAGAGAACCAACAAACGCTGATAATACTGACCTATTTCCTCAGAATAAACTGTAATTTCTAACTTTGTCATAGAGACACAGATTTAAGAAATCGGTCGTTAATCACGGGGATGAGTGAAAAGCGGCGAACATTGGTAGGATTTGAATACAATAATATATGGGATATTTATTAAAAGTCATTTAGTTCATTACCATACTGTATTTTCCCGTTTTTACTTTCTGAGACAAACGAATTTTTCAAAAGTTATTCAACAACAATGCCATATATGAGTAGACGATTTTAATAGTGTTGTCGAGGGCGTTTTTGTATTTGAGTAATCAATACAAGAGATAGCTTTCTGCAAAAGCCAAATATGATTATCTAAATTTGGACTCAATAAACAAAACAGACCTGCTCAGCTTAGAAATCAAAGAGGATCATGTTACTTCTAAAAGCCTGAGATTTCCTCAAAGTAAATTTATCTTCTAGATATTTTATTTACAAATATGAATCAAGAATATGCATGTATGTATGTATGTATGTATGTATGTATGTATGTATGTATGTATATGTTAGGTAATTCTTCTGGCTACCGGTAACATGTAATCCAGTACAACCAGTTGCAGGGTCAGACTAAGTATTGTTGGTAAGGAGGAGAGTTTTTGTTTGGACACCCAGCAGGACGGAAATGAAATACTGTCAAAGGGTAAATGAACTCAGTAGAGTCAACATACATTCAACAGCCCTGGTCTTTGCTAACACATTTCTCTGGAAGGAAATTCCAAAATAACACCCTCCTCATTGCGTCCGGAGATCTTGCTCTTAATTGTTTCTGGACTACTTGGTTATGTAGGGCAGAGTCTTTAGCGGCGTTGGGCAAGGTGTTATTGATTTTAAAGTTCAACACAAGTGTTGTTGAGAGCCATTGTCTTTAACATCTAGATAATTTGTCAATTCGTCTCCGAGATGACAGCCACCTTGTATGTATATATGTATGCATGTATGTATGTATGTATGTATGTAACTAATGTAATGTAATATAATAGCTAAAGAATTCGTTTCGCAGCCATGAAGTCCCAAGTTCAATACGTATGTACGTATATCGTCAATGTATAGCTATCTATGTGTATGAATATATATATATGCATATGTATGTGTATGTGTGTGTGTGTGTGTGTGTGTGTGTGTGTGTGTGTGTGTGTGTGTGTGTGTGTGTGTGTGCGCGTGTGTGTTTATATATATATTTATATATATATGGATGGATAGATAGATAGATAGATAGATAGATAGATAGATAGATAGATAGATAGATAGATAGATATGTATGCATGCATGCATGCATGTATGTATGTAATTTATGTATATACGTGTGGTTGATATATGGAAAAGATAAATCATAAACTAAAAAAGAATACTTGTCTCCAGTGCCTCGTACTTCTCTATTGTACTTGTTTACAGTAAAAGAGATTGAGCCAGTGGATGATTGATAGCTTTGATCAAGACCCGTGCAATGTCAGTTAATAATGAACCATTATTTTTCTCGTTTTTTCTTTTTGACTTGTAAATAAGCAACCTATTAACTTTATCGTTATAATCTTCTTGAAAATAAGATGAGTGGAGTGAGTAAATTATTCAACTACTTCAATTTACAACTCTTTCGTTTATGAGCATGTGAACACGTCCAACACGGAATGAATATATCCAGTGATCTTTAAATTAGTTCAGCATATCATTCTGTACGCAATTCTGAAGAATCATATTCAACATATGTTATTAGAGTTAACCTGAATAGTAGGTGGAAAGTAAACCGCAGTTGCATGTATTATTACATGTTGTTGCAAAATTAATTGTACTTAATTAAGATTACATTATTGTAAATTAGAATAGTAAAAATGACTTGCTCACTCTATCTTTCTTATTTGTCATTATATATATATATAACGATATCTCCCACACAGTTTGCATTTTGATTCACAGGACATTTGTCAATTTGTCAGCACAAGGACTTTCCCAGCATGCGATGTCGTGGATTAAACCCCAGAACTACGTAACTGCAAGACACAGAGATAGACATCAAGTCTGCAGGAAAGTTACTAATGTTGAATGGAAATGAGAATGAGGAGGAAGAGCAGCAGCAGTAGGAGGAGAAGAGGACAGAGATGGAAATAACTTTCACGTGGTAAGAATATGAATGTATACTTACTATTGAATGCGTCGACATATTTCTTGAGATTTTCGAGAGAAATACCGCTGTATCCTTTAACAAGAACATTAATCCTCAAGGCCAACAGCATCCTGATTCTTTCAAGTGTTATAGACTCACCAACACCTACAGTAAATAATAGTATATTTTAAAAAGACGTCTCATTATTTGTTAAATACATTGTCACGTGTGTATGTAGACGTATAATTGTCTCTAACATAAAGCAGTTATCCTCATTTAACGTCTGGCTTCCATGCAGGCTTGGATTGAATGGTTTGTTAGAGCCTGTCAAGTCAGAGGACTTCATCCATGCACCAATGTCTACTTTGGCACGGTTTCTACGGTTGATGCTCTTCCTAAAACCAACTATTTTCAGAATGCTCCTAATGCTATTTTTGTGGCACCATCACTAGCGATGATCGCTTCATAATTTTAAAAGTTTGTGGTTTAAAGAAGCCTCTATAACTGAGAGAGGACAGAAGAAAGAGTGAGAGATGCGGAGAAAAGTAGAGGTGTGATAGGCGGTAAGAATAGAGGATGGGGAAGTAGGCAGTAAACATGGAGGAGGATAAGATTAATGATAAGGATTGAGAAAAGGGGAAAGATAGAGCTGAAAAGGTGTTAAGGTAGAGTTGAATGGTACTCATTTTATCTACTCCAGAAGAATGAAAGGCAAGGTTACTTCCAGTGGGACTTCCAACGGGGTTTTATTTCAGGATGTAAAGAAACGCTGGCTATTCACACCTTTCTGCATACACATAATGAATACACAAGGTAACGATGGAATCTCTATGCCATTATAGAAATGGCAGACAAATTTTCCCCATATTACATGTTAACGTCTTGAATGAAGAAAGGATTCCTTAGATAATAGAGTCCTACATAATACCCCCGCCATCCAAAAGAGTGGAATTACCATATGCTGAGGGGAGGGGTGACAAAGAGAAGGATAAAATGATTACATTACCTGCAGAATGGGATCTGATCAAATTTTCCTGTAATTCTCTGGAAGTACAAAATATATTCGACCGTTGGCAAAAGGCATTTTTTTGTTAAATTAATGAACAAAATGCGAGTGAATATATACCTGTGTAGTGAAAATGATTCATTCACAATAAGATGGTGCTGAATCGATTTCCCTAAACAGCACCCTTGGAGAAGGGACTGTTACTATCTTTGGTGGGATTTGAAATAAGAGTGCTTCATGGAATTTTATCTGATTATATAAAGATTTTGCTAATTTACGACCTTATATTTCGAAATTTGAGTGAATGAGTTTGCATGCATGAGAGGGCGTGTGTGTGTGTGTGTGTGTGTGTGTGTGTGTGTGTGTGTGTGTGTGTGCATTTCTGTGTACATATATATATGTATGTATCAATGTATGTATATGTATTTATTCAAACAAATTATTTTCATTTATAGTATTAGCAGAAGGAACTAAATGTACTAAACAACATTTAATTAAAATAAAATTTTAGAAATCGTATCTAAAATGAAAGGCAAAAAGTAAAGAGCAAAGAGAGAAAAAAGATGGAAAAAAGGCAGAAAATATGAGGAAAGATAATAAAGTTATTCAGATGTATACATCGATATACATCCGCTTAAATACATGCATACGCACGCGCGCGCGCACGCACACACACACACACACACACACACACACACACACACACACACACACACACACACACATTGTGGGAAGAGTCATTGGCACTCCAGGTGAACTGGAAGAATGGACTAGCCGAACTCTCATAAAGAGTAGAGTTTGATAGTAGTCTCGCGAAGTACGTACATTGATTATACCCCCGCCGCGTAATTTATATATCCAACGTGTCTCAAGGATATCAAAGTGGTGAAGAGATATAGGAAACTTGCGTCGGACGTTTAATTTTTTTTTTTCTTTTTTTGTATGAAACCAAAGCAAAAAATCATTAACACGGTTGACTTGTTGCGTGGTACAGTTCCAGCAGCAGCAACAACAGCAATTACAACAACAATTACAACAGCAGCAACAACAATACCAACAGTTACTGAAAGTAATGTTGAAGAAGTCTGAAAATACTTCAGGTTCGTTCTCGTCAGACAGCGTAGCAAATTCATTTGGAGAATTTATTCATAACCCAGAAGAAGGTACTATTTTTTCTGCATATTTTAGAAAACACGAAGAAATCTTCAAAGAAGAGTGTAAAAACTGGAATGACGAGAAGTTGCAACTGCTTTTAAGAAAGTTATCCCCTGCTGAACACGAAAAATACTGTAACTATATTCTACCAAAAAACCAGGTGAGTTTTGTTTCGATGAAACAGTCAATCTGTTATCGAGAATTTTCAGTGAAAGAAGTTCTCTGTTCAATACTCATTGGCAATGTTTAAATTTAGTTTAAAAAAAGATGATGAAGATTTCGTCACCTATGCAGAGAGTGTGAAAAGTTCAAATTAAATGAATTAACCCCGGATTTGTTCAAATGTCTAATTGTTGTTCAAGGTTTAACAGCAAGAAAATATGCTGATATATGTACCCGTATACTAATAAAATTAGAACAGGACCAAAAATTAACTCTACAGGCAGTAGCTGAAGAATGCCAGAGGATTATAAATTTAAGATATGACGCGGAAAAATTGAAGAGAAAGATTGCTCCCAGAAACATGTGTGTCGATTTGAAACGAATAAGAAAAAGAAAAACGATCGTCAAGACAAAATTCAGGCTATGGATGCAGAGGCTTACATTTTAAAAGCAATTGTCCTTTTAAAAATCGTAAATTCTAGAAAGAATGTATTGTTAAAAAAATTTCTAAGTGAGGATCAGAAAAAAAATTGTGTCCATAAAAATGAATAATATGAATATTAAGTTACAATTGGATACGGGCAGTGATATAACGATAATTAATACAGATACATGGAGAAAAATAGGGAAATCTGGATTAAAGGAAACTTCGAAAATTGCGCGAAATGTTTCCGGAAAAAAAAATTGCATTTCATGGGCGAAATGATACGTGGAAAAACCTTGAAAGCCAAAGTTTTTGTGTTGAAAAATACAACAAATTTATCGGAATGTTCAAAATTATTGACAATAAATACCCATAAAGGGCTGTATAAATTTAATCGATTTTCCTTTGGTATAAAGGTAGCACCTGGCATTTTCCAACAAATTATGGACATAATACACGCAGGTTCGGATTTCGCTGTAGTTTACCTTGAGAACATACTCATAAAAAGCAAATCTCAAGGTCAGCATGCTGAGCATGTTAAAAAGATATTCAAAAGAATAAAAGAGTATGGGTTTAAGCTCAGCGAGGAAAAGTGTGAATATTTTATGCCAAGAATAAAATATCTAGCGCAGATTATTAATGAAAATGGACGAAAACCAGACCCGTATAGAGCGAATGCAATAAAAAATATGCCTCCCCCAATGAACATTATAACGTTACAAGCACATTTGGGGGCTTGCAAATTACTACCAAGCATACATACCAAATATGCACGAGTTAAGGGCATCCCTGAATAACTTATTTAAAAAAGTGGAACTGGTCGGAAAATGCCAAAAAGTTTTTGAAGAAATTAAAAATGTCTTAACGTCGGAATTGTCGTTATTCAATTTTGACCCAAATTTAGAAATAGTAGCGAAAGCAGCAGATGCTAGTGAAAGTGGTATTGGAACTGTGATTTTACACAAGTATGAAGATGGTAGCCTGAAAACAGTAGCTCATTCTTCACGTTTATTATTGCCGGCTGAGAAAAGCTACAGTCAAATAGAGAAAGTGGCATTAGCCAACCTATTTGCCGTAAAAAAGAATTCCATAAATTTATATATGGAAGAAGGTTTCGGCTGCAGACAGGCCACTTCCCGTTATTGTCGATCTATTGATCAAAAATGGATATCCCCACTCATACAGCCAACAGATTGCAGCGCTGGGGGACGATCCTACTGAATTACGACTTCAAGATGGAGTATTTGCTATCGAAAAGATTGGGACATGCAGATGGTTTGTCAAGATTAATACCAAAATACAGTGAACCGCTAGAAGACATAATGATAGCGGCGTTAAAAGCCGAAAATGAAATAAAAAATATATTGTGCAATGTTGTGCGTGAATTTTCTGTGACATTGGAGGAAATAAAAATCAAGGCAGAGACAGATGAGTTTATCATAAAAAGGAAAAAAAAATAATGAGCTCAGAAGAAACAAATAAAAAATACGTATGGCAGGACATTAAACAGTTTCGAATTTGTATTCGATATGTGATAATGCTCTTATGTATGCACAGAGGGTCTTAATACCTACCGCGCTACAAGGTCGAATGTTAAAGGAATTTCACACAAGACAACCAGGAATTTCTAGAATGAAGTCACTTATGAGGAGTTATGTATACTGGCCAAAAATGGATCAGGATATCGAGAGGTTGGTAAAATCTCGCAAAGGCTGAGCTCTTACAACGAAATCACTACCTATAAAATTTCAACCTTAGCCCAAGACCCTGGGTTTCCTGACCGAAATATTAATTTATTTCGTCATTTATCATGTTGGTAAAAACAAGACAGTTTAGTAACTGTATTCGATGTAATTGAGGTTTGAACGAGCACACGTATTTAGAAAAAGGCGGAGAGCAATTAAGGGGTGATAAATAACTACATAGAAGATATAACAAGTATTTTACGAGTGTTTAAAAAATTACATAAACCAATACTGAAATGGATTATCAGGAATCTGCTGGTTTTTATTCTTAATCCTGCATTTACCTGCATCCGTGTCACTTTCATGCATCCAGTATTTTTGTTATTTTTTGTAACTGTGTTGAAAAAATACTCCATTCAAAGTGAGAGCTAATATCCCGAGTTATTGGTCCAACATAGACTACTTTGGTTATCTATTTTACTGTTATTTCGAGGCTTTCTGGCAACATAACCATGAATAATCTTCTCTTGATATGCATACAGAAATACATCTGATGTTCTGTTGCAGAAGTGTTGTACAACTCTGGTTGCGAAAGGATGTGCTGCTCAGGTACCTGGGATTTGAGCAAACCGAAAAGATGCTACCATCCATTTCATTTCACAGTTTTGTTAATGAATAGTGTTCAATACTCCAACAAACTCCTTTCCTCACAATTTGTTCAGCTGTGATGATATTATTAATATCTCAGTAATTTTGAGGTGGGATATAGCTTCACTCAGATTGTATACATTTTATATATTAGATTCCAGTATGCAATTGGCCAGGGGTTTTTATCCATGAAAACGGCAGTGTTTTAGGCTATCACTTTAATTTTGCAAGCGCTACCCAGCTTGGTTTGTTTACATCACTGTTGAGTGCTTGTTGGTAAAAGTCAATATTTCCGATAGAAGGTCAGCTGATTTCATTAGTACCCGAGAAACAAGTCTCTTTCAGATGCTTTCTTATCCCGACATTTTTAAATGATGGTGTATCCCCATTGATGGTGCATATTTTTGATGGGCAATAAGGACAATACTTATAAGGGCAATCCTTGTTTCAGAATTCATTTCCATTTTTGGCTACCATGCCTCCTGATTAAAGTCTTTTTCTTCACTTCAGTTGTTTTTTTTTTTAACGAATCTGTATCTTCCTCAGAAGCCTCTTTGCGTTTATTTTCACCTTATATCTCTGTGAACTTCTGATTGATTCCAATTAAATTCCTTGTTAATTACTTTTCGTTCAACTCAACTACCATCTCCTTTGGTGCTGGATTTTTTACTAGAGGTTTTAACTCTGGTCTATGAGTTCTTACTTTGTGGTCAACTATTTTCTTTTTACTGTCCCCAAGCATTGTTTTTGTTTTATCGTCTATTCTTAATTGACGTGGAATGTAGTTATTTGTTTGTTCCCTTGTGCTAAGCAGTTCCACATAATCAATAGTCTACTGCAGAAGACTATTTTCCCCCCAATTTTCCAAATTTATATGGACATTTATTTTAATTGTTTTGCTTTCCTCCAATTCAGTGCCTCCAATCCGTTGCATTGTAGTTAAGTGTTAATTTGCCAAAGTGAGAGGACATTGTAGTGTTGTAAATATTCACCATCAAGCTCGTTAATCACTTATTTTGGAAGAAATGCTCACATCTGCAGGGCATCTGCTGACTTCTATGACTACACATAATTTTTCGTCCCTGTCCCAAACTACTATATCAGGCACATTATGTTTTCACTTGGCAGAAGTTTTGATGAGCCTGTTTTACCAATATAATATGTGTCCTAGAACTGATGCGTTAGTTGTGTTTAGCCCAGAACAGTCTTTCTTACGAATGACATCATTGTGTTAGCAACATCATATTACAATGGGAAGTATGAACTCGATTGCATTTTGGGGAAACTGCTATAACCTATATATCTTTGACAGAAGTGTAACGCAAGCACCATTTTCGTTTGCATCTTAGGAATTTAAGTTATCTCCTGTTCTTGGATTGCAAAAGATTAATCATCAAAATGTATTGTGATGTAATTGTCTGCAGTTCAAGAGAAGCTATACCTCATGTTAATATATTCTTTGGTTACTATTTATTCACAACAACTTAATATTATTATGTATTTTTAGATATATTTGGAGCACTCATTATGCAGAACAGAGGGAATAAACAAACCATTATTGCAAAGTTTTGCGGTTTGAGAAGTAGTTTTACAGCGTTCCACTGTCAAATATAAATATTTTTTGACCAAACTCCATCTCTATATCAGCAGAAAATCTAGATGTTTCTCAGCATTGTAAATGTTTCAAGGTGAATTTTTAAATCTCCACAAAGTTAAGGGATGCACTAGTATCTCTTACTCTTTTAAACCCTACATAACCAGTGACTTGAGTTTCTTGTAAAAGTAATAACTGAGTTTAAAGACAAAATACATAGAAGTACTTACTGACTGTTTCCTTGGAATATTTCTTTTGACTTATAAAATCGGAGACAATCGTTTCGATTTCAGTTGCATGTTAAAGAGTGTTGGCCTGGTCTTTGCGAGCTTTTTAATGGTATCAACTAAAGCAAGCAGCCATGTGTCTGGAATAGATTCTAATATCTTTCTGTAATCAAGCCGTAATGTTTCTACATACTTTCTTTCATCAGACTGTACAGCATTATTTACCGAAAGTTTTTCGGCACATCTCACACTCGCTCCTTTCCATCTACTTACCCATCAGTCTTTATATTGTTTGACTTGAAGTAGTCTTGTACTAGCGTCAGCATCCAACTATTGGGTTTCTTCTTGATGTTTATTTTCTCCCATTATGCAGCTTTAAATACAGTATTGTAGAGAATGTTAACGTCGACTGTGTAAGTTTTATTGTTGTATTATTTCTTGACAGTAACAAGTCACGATGCATTCTGATTAAAATCTTTCCTTTCTTTCCATCTCTAAGACCACAACAATTTAACATCTCCACGAGAAGGGCACATTTTATTAAGATTTTTTTTCTTCATTCTCTTGTAATTCAGCTTGTAGATTAGAAGCAAACTTGTGATTAATACTGGGTCATCCGAAAATATTTTTTCAATAACGGAATTTTTCACTCAGCATCCTGAATGCATTTTTAAAGTTATAATATATGAGATATATTTTGATGAATGGATGGATGGATGGATGAATGGACAACTAATTATATTTTTAACGCATATTTACGGAGGAGGGTAGCGCAATTGTTCAAATTTTTAGAGTCTATGAAAATGGTAAGAGTAAGGGGGGAAAGGATCTTCAACCTAGAGACCTGATCCGGATGCTTGCTTGAGAGTGAAGGGCATATATATATATATATATATATATATATATATATATATATATACATACATAGTGCATGCATACATTCATACATACATACATACAAACATGCATACATACACACATGCATATATAGACACATACATACATGCTTGCGCATATGTACGCATACATACATACGGACATGAACAACCTAGAAATGCAGGAGAGGACAAGGAATGAGTACTTTGAAAGAGTTTTAAAAATATGGTCGTCTGGGCTCCCAGCTTACAAGCCTATCATACCTTCCCAGCGTCTGTCCTCACGCCCACATTTGGCCTAAACTGATCACTACACGAATTCAATGACGTAGCTGTACGATCTCACAAATTGCTTAGTGTTACAGGATACTTCAGCATCAATGGAGATGAAGGCAAGCTATCCTCCCATTTTAGGATGGTGGCCGTAGTCTTAAATTTGTATTGTGAAACTGAAGCAACATTTTTGGTAGGTAAAAGAAGCCAGTAACTATCTAGCCTAAGATGATTAAGTAGATAATGGATTTGAGGAGAGGCGTGAAATAAGAGCTGATACAGGTCTCTTCCCAAGAAACATTTGTAATTTTAATTTATCAAAAGAACAAAATAAATAAAATGAACTATTTCTCTGAGAAAGTAATACATGGTATTTGGCACAAAAGATACAAGCCATAGAAAGAATAGATCATATCAAAAACTTAACATGGAATACCGACAAGTTTATGACATCTCACTTTGAAGGCTGTCTCCACGTAATTCAAGAATAAGAGACCCCTACCAAGTACCTGCGGCATGAAAGGTAGACTGTGCAAAACCAAGATTGAAGACAACAAACATATTCAGTTCTTTACATTATTTATATTTGACGGATATTTGTCCTCATCTTGTTAGTTGTTAACAACGTTTCGGCTGATATACCCTCCCCGTATTCATCAGATGTCTTGGGGAAATTTCGAACCTGGGTTCTCATTCCTAAGGTATTTTTCGATGTTATTATTATTATTATTATTATTATTATTATTATTATTATTATTCAGGTCACTGCCTGGAATCGAACTCGGAATCTTGGGGTTAGTAGCCCGCGCTCTTAACCACTACGCCCACGGGCATATGGCGTAGGGGTTAAGAGCGTGGACTACTAACCTCAAGATTCCTAGTTCGATTCCAGGTAGTGACCTGATTAATAGTAATAATAATAATAATAATAATAATAAAAATCCCAGCAATGACTGAGAAGCTCAGGACTCAAAGCAGAGACTGAAGGATTTTTAATTGCTGCACAAGACCAAAGCCTCCCCACCAGAAATTACCAAAAACACATAATGAAAAGAAATATAACAAGTAACTGTAGAATATGTGGAGATCGACAAGAAACAATAAATCATATTATCTCTGGCTGCCCAGTCCTGGCTAAGAAGGAATATATTCACAGACACGACAGAGCTGGGACCTATATACACTGGAAGCTATGCCAACATTATTGAATAACAACAGAAAAAAGATGGTATAAACACACGCCAGAAAAGGTCACAGAAAACGAGAAAGCAACCATACTCTGGGATATGCCAATACACACAGATAGAGAAATTAAGGCAAATAGACCAGATATAGTTGTCAAAGATCATGAAGAAAAAAAATGCTTTCTAATTGATGTATCAATACCAGCAGATGACAACGTTTCTCTAAAAGAAATGGAAAAACTTTCAAAATACAAAGACCTGGAAATAGAGATAACTCGAATGTGGAATCTAAAAACAGAAACAATTCCTATCATAGTAGGTGCCTTAGGTATAATAAAAAAATATTCAGACAAATACATAACAAAAATAGCAGGACTTACAAATATATATAACATACAGAAAATTGCACTACTGGGTACTGCACACATTCTACGCAAAACACTTTCAATACAGTAAACATAAGAGCACCACAGCAAACCACAGCACATACCCAAGGCGCACAGAGCTGCGCTCGGTAGTGAAGTGAAAGCACGTTATAAAAATAAAACTACTGAATAATAATAATAATAATAATAATAATAATAATAATAATAATAATAATAATAATAATAATAATAATAATAATAATAATAATAATAATAATACCAACAACAACAACGAAAAATACCTTAGGAATGAGAACTCAGGTGACAAGTCAAAATTAATTCTGACTAAAAAATAGAAAAAGAAAACATACATACATACATACATACATACATACATACATACATACACACACGCACTTTGGATCTAGGTTAAAAACTGTCTCTTTATTGGCTAGAAATTTTGAAATAAAACTGAACAATGACATATATACACACACACATACACACATACGTACATGCATGCATAGGTACATGTGTACATATTACTTTATTTGTTTCACTCGTTGGACTGAGGTGCTGGGTCACTACTTAAAAGGTTTTAGACGACGAAATAGGTTCTTGTACCTATTTTAACCCTGGCACTTATATCGTTCGCCTCTTTTTTTCCTAAGGAACAGACACGTAAGCAAATCAGCAACAATATATCAAGCAGTGAGAAACAAAATACGCGCTGTCTTCTGCACGGTTTCTGTATACCAAATTTAACAAGTAGGCATTAGTCGGCTTTATTATACGACATTTGTCCAAAATGTGGCGCTGTGTGACTAAACCCGAAATCTCGAAGTTGCGAAGTAAAATCCACACAGCTATGTATGTGTGTATGTGTATGCATTGAGTGTCTGTGTGTGTGGTGGGGTGCTCTAGACCTGAGTCCAGATTCTGTCCAGTACAGGTATTATTTAGTCAACATCACTGTAGCCATTCTAAACTTGCTAATGTCTGCACAACAAAGATATCTTCTGCCCAACATAATTATGACATTCTCCATGCAGAAATACTTGATTCATATATTCACTATGACGGATTCTTCCATCGAAGACGTCGTATGAATGTTCAGCTTTTGCCGAACAACCTGTACAAATGATTTGTTTATAGTGATGCAATGCATGTGTTGTACATTATCTCACACCTTCTATCAAATCGATGTTGCCTGAAAAGGTGCACGGTGAACTACGCGTCAGGTGTCGAAGTGATCGCAGAGCAACGCGAGATGAAGTGTTTTGCTCAACAACACAACGCACCATCCGGTCTAGGAATTGAAACCACGATCTCGAGATCGTGAGTGCAGCACTCTAACCACTAGGCCATGTGCCCTCACATATTCATTATACCTAACATCATAATAGTAAAAAGAAAGGCTGCTAGCAAACGAAAGACCCGCTATGTGCTCGGTCGACCTGTAAGAAATAGTGGCAAAATCTTCTCCAAATGAATCTCACCGTCTTCCAAGATAGGATACATTGGATAATGTAGTCCTAGATTCTCCTAAATATGGACTGTGTTATCTGGAACGGTTTTGAACAAGGCTGACCTGAAGATAAATATCAAAAACAAGAAAATAAAACTGAAACATAAGACATATACTTACGCAAGTTGATTTGGAGGAATAATGGTCCGGGCAAAGTTGCCAAATCCTGTGGTGACGCCATACGCAACTATTAAGATAAATAAACAAGAACGAAATAGAGTACTAATTTACACAAACAGCAGCTCCATCTGTATACTAGCCACTGTTGATTTTGTGTGTATGTGTGTATGTGTGTTTACACACACACACACACACACACACACACACACACACACACACACACACAAAGATAGATAGATAGATAGATAGATAGATAGATAGATAGATAGATAGATAGATGTGTGTGTGTGTGTTTGTAAGATCCAAGGATCGAGGTGTAGGAAGAAAGTTAGCTTCAAGCAACTTACAAGGACAATAGTGGTCTATTGAGACAGAAAGTTGTAGATATTTTCGTATCGAAGTACGATAGACTGAAAAAAGTTCTTTTTATATTTCACGGTAGGTGACGAGGTTTGTCGGGTATGCGAATAAGAATACAAGAGTTAAGGAATGCAGTAGATAAGATCCGAGCAGCATATGTCTCATAGAGTACGGAACTTCGGAAGTGGTAAATATCCGAGCTAGGTGTATACTGCAGGCTACTCGTCAGGCCAAGAGTATCTTGATTAAATGAAAGTGTATATTGTCGCAAGGAGGAACCTAGCTGGCTGAGCTAAATTTCATTGAACCGAATCAAACTTTTAAATAACAATATATAGAATCTTCCCTTGAGAAAAGATACTTAGTCAAAGAGAACAGATTTGGGATAGTAATAAAGAGTTGAAACAGCGTATCATAGCAGCAGCAGGCAAGCTCTCCAGATATTAGAAATGAATAGATAAGTTTCAACTGAATAGATTATGTGAGACAGACCAGAGGAGATTTTATAACCAAATAAATAGTGGAGAACGAAGTACTGAAGATGGGAAACCTAATGAAGAAAAAGCTAGAAAGTTTTGGAGTAATATTTGGGATAAGCCAGTCAATCAGAATGGAGATCTATTATGGTTAAAGTAAGTGAGGGAAAAAGTAGTGACTGAGAAGCAGCCAGATCTAAGACTAGCTAGTGCATTAATGAGTAAAGTGTTCGGAAAAATGCCGAATTGGAAGGGCCCAGGGCCAGATTTAGTTCAAGGGAACTGGCTAAAGAAATTTAGTAGTTTACATAGGAGGCTGAGGGGACAACTGCAGGATTGCCTTAATGGAGGAATAATACCAGATTGGGTGACTAGAGAGAGAACAATACTCCTTATGAAAGATAAGAGCAGAGGTAACATAGCTAGCAACTACAGACCAATCACTTGCTTACCATTAATGTGGAAACAGTTAAGAGGAATGCAATCAGAAAGCATTTACATGCACCTTGACAACCAGAATTTACGGCCAGAACAGAAAGGTTGCAGGAAGAAGGCTAGAGGAACACATGATCTATTATACATAGATAAAGTAGTTCTAAATGAAGTAAAAGCTAGAAAGAAAAATCTAACAACACCATGGCTAGATTATAGGAAAACCTATGACATGATCCTACACTTATGGATAAGTGAATGTTTGAGTATATTCAGTACAGTAAGACAACATAAGAGAATTAATTAGCTTTAGCATGAAGAGATGGAGAGTAGATCTTTACTCAGGTGACACAGTCTTAGGGAATGTTAATATCAAGAAAGGAATTTTCCAGAGGGACTCGTTGACCCCTTCACTATTTGTCTTATGTTTGATCCCCCTCAATTTAATATTATGGAAGACAAAGGCTGGGTATCAGAAATAGTAAGGGAAAAAATTAACCATTTGCTCTACAGATGATCTGAAGTTTTTTAGTAAGAATGAAAAAGAGAAAGATTCCTCAATAGAAGCTAGAAGGTCTGATTTAGTAATAGATAAAAAGAATAGAAAATGCCAGATAATTGACTTTACAGTCCCAAATGATGAAAAAATCAATATGAGAAGTATAGAAAAGATAGCAAAGTATCAGGACCAAACAGAGACTATGGAAAGTGCGAGTAAAATGTATCCCAGTAGTTATAGGTGCATTGGGAACTATCCCTAAAGATCTGAACTGATGGATAGAGGAAATAGGCATAAAACCCAGTTTAGTACAGCTCCAGAAAACAGTGTTATTAGGGACAGCTAGGATACTCAGGCGGGTCTTTGGCATGTAAGGTTACTTGATGCAGCCCGACGTTAGGATTTTTCTTTTCCACCAGTCTATCTGATGTATGTATATGAAAATAATGATGATAATAATAATAATAATAATAATAATAATAATAATAATAATAATAATAATAATAATAATAATAATAATAATGGTTCAAAGACAAAATAATTAGAAGTGCATAGGTTACTTAATATGTTTTATTTCAGAACTATGATATCTATCAACTTTGTCAGAAGAGTATCAAAAGCAAAATTTCCCTTCTTTTCAACTCAAAATTCATTCTAAAATGACGAAAACAAATGTTTTTGTTGTTGTTTTTTATTTCTCATAAATTGGGGTTGCAACATCAACAGGGCTACACTATCGAAAAATTCATATCAGTTACCTTGATTCTTTGCTACAATGTCATTCAATAGATCACGTGATTTCCTTACTCTTTCCAAGGCATCATCTGAAATCTGAACAGAAGTAAAATTATGAAACTGATGAGAATGGAACATTACTTCATCTGGTTAGCGAAATAAAGTTCTATACAGGATTAGGAATACATTTTCCCTCTCTTAGCTTTAAGCTTGTAATTGATGCTAAAATGCACAAGCGTAGTTAGGGGACGGTAAGGGCGGTCCGCCCCGGGTGGCACTTTTAAAGGGGCACCACTTTTGGGTCTGCTGAAGGCAATATGTATATTTTGTGGCGTCCAGGGGCGGCAAACGGAAAGGCCACTCCAGGCAGCACACACTCTAGCTACGCTAGTGCTAAAATGATTAATTTATTCAAAATATTTCTATAAAATATTTGATGCTTAATCGACTGAAATGATATATGAATTTTGTGATACCAAAAAAAATTCTGATTTGAACATAAAATAGCTTTAAAAGAGACACAAAATACTCACTAACCTTGAGAAGGTATTCGCCTTTTCCCAATTGAAGCAGGGCGCTTGTTGTCAGTGAATTGCCATCGAGAGTTATGTACTAAAATATAAAATTGGATTTTTGTTTAATTATTTAAAATGAAGCTAATTATATATTGGGTTGTTATTTTTCACTTAATTGAAACTGACAGTGCCAGGACAATTTGCATACCATCTCGTATGTTTTGATTTTCGAGTTATGGAGAGCAATCTTAAATGTGAAACTTGATTCGAACTGTTGGTTTATGACTGCTTGATTTATTCTGAAAATGTTGATATTTGATAACAATTTGAACACAATTAGGAAGGAAGGTTAGACAACTTTAATGATATTACTGTATATTTGCCAATAGAAATCTTATGATGATGGAAAGGGCTTGCCAAATGTAATTTAGGATATTTAAAATTAAATATATATAATTTTTAATGAGAATGCACCATTATAGAATTGAGGAATTTGTCGGTATACTTAAGAATGAATTCGAATGAAAATCGAGATTTTGGTTACTCTGGTGACTGGAGCTTTCACCGTTTGCTGCACCTTTATACTCAACGGCAAAAAAATAAATAAACATTTACAGTTAAGTTTTGTTGGTGGGTTCTATTTTCAGCATTTTAAAAGATGATATTTACATTCATAGACACCTATATACATACGTTTGTTTACATAAAACCATTCAACAATAAACGTCTGTAAGACTTGAACCGCTAAGGAATTATAACGATAAAATATATTACGTTGACATATCGGCAAATTATGAGTCCATACTTCGGCAATGGTACATAAAGAAGTCAATGTTATGTTTAGTTGCCAAAAACAAATGAAAAATTAAATTAATCATTGGCTGATAATGTTTTCATTTTTTCATCACATATTCGGCTTCCACTGTACTAAATTGCTGACATCCACTTATTTACTCGTTTTAGTTAGTCTGTAACAAAAACCGTGAAGAATTATCACATTGGAATTTTATGGCTAAAACTTTTGCTTTCAAGTATTTTGTAAGTGAATGCAATATAGTTAACCAGCTCGACATCGCTATGGCATTTTTGACCCTGGTCAATCCTCAGTAAGATTTGATCTCGGAACTGAAAGTTCCTCTTTCTATTTTTCAGCCAATTCTCTTGCACTCAAAAACATTCATAAAATCTATTTAAGCGTATTCGATGTAATCTAATAATTTGTTAAAAGTGCATGTGTGAACGACTAAAATACTTTGGATTCTAAGAACAGTCCAATTATCAACAAACATAACGACCCAATTTCCCACTAAATATCAACGAAGAGGCAGGTTTTGTTTGCATTCTTGTTTTTTTTTTTTTGTTTTTTTCGTTATCGCATTGTCAAAGCATTGTTGCTTATTGCTTTATCAACGCTGAAGTAAATCAGTAAGGTGTGATCATTAGTATATGATATTTAAACATTTTATCCTACAGATGTACTACTTTTGAAATCGTTACAAACACACACATATACACGCACACATACATTCATATATATATATATATATATATATATGTGTGTGTGTGTGTGTGTGTGTGTGTGTGTGTGTGTGTGTGTATACATATATATATATATATATATATATATATATATATATATATATATATATATATATATATATAACAGTAATAATATTTGTCTCTTATTAAGAAACAAAAAAGGTTTATAGGACTGCAAAAGAAGTACTCAAATATAAATGAGACAAGGATAAAAAAACGCATTAGTGACAGAATAAAAACATTTACGTTCGGGTCAATGATTGTTCGGGTCAATGATTGTTCGGGTCAATGATTGTTCGGGTCAATGATTGTTCGGGTCAATGATTGTTCGGGTATATGATTGTTTGTTGGAGGGGTGGTGTTATGTTGAGTCGTTGACCCGAACGTAATGTTTTTATTCTGTCACTAATGCTTATATATATATATATATATATATATATATATATATATATATATATATATATATATATATATATATATATATATATATATGGAAAAAAGACAAGGTAGAAAATGCTAAAATACTTTTATAAAAAACATTTCAGTACTGTTTTCGATCCTTGAGATCTTTTCATCTGTAAATATGGATAACAAATTTTGGAAAAATAGAATTTTGGCAAATTTAAATGAAAAGTCTTTTTTAAAACATATTTGTATAGTATTCAAATAACAGGGGCATTTTCCTTGTTTCTGTCTGTCTCTGTTTCTCTTGTTAACTCTATATATATATACGAGTGTGTGTGTGTGTGTGTGTGTGTGTGTGTGTGTGTGTGTGTGTGTGTGTGTGTGTGTGTGTGTGTGTGTGTGTGTGTTACATGTGCACATACAGAAACAATTTTGCATTAAACTAAAGAATTGCTCAACATTTTTTGTAGGGCTCATATCCATTATACTTTTAGTAGAAGAGTGTTAACAATAACTTCGAAGTTTAAATCTAAGAAAACACACACACACACACACACACACATACACGCACACACACACACACACACGCATATACATACGCATGGACTTGCCACAAGTGTGAGCAAAATAAGTAGTATCTATTCAGATTAAATCTATAAATGGCAATAACTACGGTATTGTGGGTTCTTATTTCTATGTCTTCAGGATTATCCTTCCGACGGATTTCATTATAGAGTGTCCGAGCAGCAACATCATGTCTCATTGGTAGATAATACCATGGTGACATTTTCGGACAACTGCTTATGATGTTGGTGATATCTTCAATGTGAACATCACAAAATCAGCATCGATTGTCACATTTTACGGCTTTTCCTGCATCTCTATCCCTTTTGTGCATCAGGTACTTGGTTGATATTTCCTGTTCCTGGATTGCAAACGCATACCCTTCAAAGTGGGACGTAGTAATCCGGTTACTGGTCCATGATATTACTATCATCACGCAGTTTTTTACTAACATATCCATGCATAGTCTTCTGCTCATATCGGCTCATCCTTTCATCTGATGATACGTTGCGGTAGAGTCGCGCGACTTCTTTGGGCATGTATTCTAGGTTATCAGACAAAGAGTGTTGCTTAAGGAGCTGCCTTCCAAGTCTTATAATGTTATCAGCTTCATGTATGCAAACTTGGTCCAGGGATACACTTGACATTTGGTGGTTAAATGATGTTGTCGAAGGGATATGATGCGACGTTCAAAGGAATTTTGGATCGATGTTAAGCCTCTGCTACTTTGTTTTCGTTTTAGGTAGGGCGGTCTACGTCACTGTTTATGTGGAAATTATATGTGCTTGTTAGTAATTTTTGGTTTTTTACATCAATGGCTCGGATCTCATCAAGCGTCCAATCAAGCAGCCCAAATGTTGGTATAAGTACTGGCACTGCAAACACGTTGCAGGCCACTGTTTTATTGAATGCAGGGAGTTATGTGGTTCAAATTTTCTTTATTCGGCTGTAATATTCTTTAGTGACACGTGTTTTGTTACAGATGCCATGGTAAGATATTTTTTATCTCATTTCTCTTGGAGTTATGAATTGAATAATCATCTATTCAACTGCAACAAAAAAGCGAAACAAAACACCGCTGTTGGCTATATGAATCGATTGAAATCATATTGGGACGATCTGCATCCAGAATTAAATCATTTTACTGCAAAGCAATTACGCCATATGTATGTATGTATGTATGTATGTATGTATGTATGTATAGAAATTTAATGCATTTTCAATCCTCTCTTACGTTTACCTAGGCGTAAATGTGGCTGTGTGGTAAAAAACACATGGTTCCTGACTCAGTCTCACTGCGTAGCACTTTGGGCGAGTATCTTTTACGATAGCCTCGGGTCGACCGAAATCTTGGAAGTGGATTTAGTAGACAGAAACTAAAAGAAACCCGTTTTATTTAATACTGACAATTTATACCAAAGTAGAAACCCGAACCACGTAATTCAAACCAATTTACCTAGACAGTAAAACCAGCCTCCTAGCAATTTAAATATAATTAATATCACTGACAATTTCTACAAACGAAATTGCAGTAAACATTTTTTAGACCGAGCGGAGAGAAACATCGGCGCACGTTGGAACAAAACATACAGGAGATACCCAAAGTAATATATTTATTTTTAAAAAAACTCTCTCTGTAACAAAAATCAGTCTACTAGCTAAAGGACTAAAATTTAACCCAACCCTACGAAGAATGAAATTAAAAATGATATTTCAGAATTCTGCAGAAAACTACGACTTACAGAAGCACCAACTGACTACAACAACGAGAATGAATGACTGGTTAAAAATAGAAGCAACTATTTTCCATCTAAGTGTAGAAATAAAACACTAGATGACTTTTGCAACCATATACAAAATTTCCCAAATACTTTCCAAAAGCGAAAAATTAATTCAAACCTCAACAATTTAGAACGGAAACTTCTAATTGAACTGCAAAACGACAAAGAACTGACAATCAAAGAATCAGACAAAGGAAGTGCTGTAGTTCTGATGGACACAGAATACTACAAAAACCTAGTATTACCCATGCTAGAAAACGATACCTTCTACGAAAAAGTTGTAAACTATAAACAAGAAAACAATGAAAAATCTTGCATCCTTAATTCATCTACATGAAAAAGCCAGACAGAAAAAGAAATAGATTATATCACGAACTTTAAATGTAAACCTAGTCTTTTTTACGGCCTACCTAAAATACAGAAAAGAGCCAGGTAATTAATGAAGCCTGCAAACAATCACCAGGTACATACATAAATATCCTAGCACCAGGAGATTTAAAGTTATACCTGGTCCTATTTGCAAAACCCACCGCCTAAGCAAAATTTTGATATGTGCGCGTCTCCTGTTTTCTGTTTATCCTGATGAAGGGGTCATCGCCGTGTTGCACTTTAGTGTAAATAAACTGCGGTGGTGAGCTCCCGAAATGGCCAGATATATGTGAGTGTTGAATTTGACCTGTGAAGTCTGCTTATTATGAACTTTTGGACGTACTTGTGTGAGGGGAGTTAAAGATTTTTTCAAGATGTATGTGAATTTGACCTGTGAAAGTTGGTTACTTATGAACTTTGGACGTATTTGTATGAGGGAAGTAAGACTTTTTCAACCATTTTTTTCAAATATTAAAAAAAAAATTTATTTTTAATTTTCAAAAAATATTTTAATCGTCTAATAAAACTTTTTTAGTCGGTGGACATTTATTTTATCTATAACTTTACATATTTTATATTTGTCTATTAGGATTTTTGGTAGTTTTGAAATTTTAGCCGTTTATCTTTGACTTTTTGACAGGCCGTTCTAATTGTATTTTATTCGATTATATACTTTTACCTTCTTTGATTTTATGTATATGTATTTTTTTATGTGTTTCGGAATCATGATTTTTGTATATGATTAAATGTTTGAGAGGTGGTGTTGTATGTAAAGTCGTTAACCTAAATTTAATGTTTGTTCTATAACCAATGCTTCTTTATAAATGTATATATGTGTGTATGTGTGTGTGTGTGTATATATATATATATATATATATATATATGTACATATATATATATGTGTGTATATGTATATATATGTATGATGTGTGTATATATGTGTGTGTGCGCGCGCGGACGTGGCTAGTTTTCTATCGTAATTTGAACAGTCTTTACGTTACATCTGTTATGATTCGAAGCAATCATATTTTTGTGAAATGAACTTTCGTTATATATATCGAAAGGGTATGATTGTTATACAGGCCCGAGTTTTATGAAGCTTGGTAGACAGATGAAATAAAGCAACATGATTGAATACTAAAAGAACAAAAAATTAATTGTTACAGGATATATTTTTGATTTATTTTTAATATTTTGCTTCAGAAGATACAATATGGTGCGTAGAAGACAACACTTTTCTATCATCTGAAGCCCGACGATCCAGGAAGTTGAAGGGATAGGAAAACACAAGAAGGCGGGGCATGCTCCAATCTCAATCACAACGAAATGCCGTGGAGATACAAGAAGAACGAGAAGTAAATCATCAGTCTTAAACAACCAGACAAACCCGCTTGAGGGAGTAAGAGACAACAGAGTCTCAAGCCGAGAGAAAAGCCCACTTAAGAGAACAGGTGTTAACAGAAAAACTTCAAAGTAACATAGTCAGAAATACCCTCTCCAGAGAAGAGAAATATCTGACCTTTTTCTCGTTAAGAGTGACGACCAGCAGTCTTTAACTACGATCTGACTTAGTACTGTGCAGACCGGGGCGAAGGCCGGGTAAATGCGCGCGCGCATGTGTGTGTGTGTGTGTATGTGTGTGTGTGTGTGTGCATGCGTGTGTATGTGTATGTGTGTGTGAGAGAGCGCGCGCGTGCGCGTGTATGTATTTAAAAAATGGGGGAAGTTTCAGCTCATAGCTGTGGCCATGCTGGAGCACCGCCGTTTTGCTATACTTTTATTACTGAGATCTTCCTTTAATATATGGCACTTGATGTAGAATGGAGTTTGATGTAGCTACCCTCATTTGCACCTCTTGCCGTGAGGTAGGTTCATCTGGAACTCTCGACAGGAGGAGGTCCAGCCTTGATTTAAAAACGCCTACATCTACTTTGTGGAGATTCCTCAGGCTCTTTGGGAGAATATTAAAAAGCTGTGGTCCGCAGCAACTGGTCCTGAAGCGCGATGGCACCGCTGAGATCCCCGGCACCATGCAGTGTCGACCTGTTCTGGCACTGGTGTAGCTTTCAATGCCAAAATTTGGCACAATTCCTTCCAGGATTTTCCAGATGTATATTACTGCATACCTCTCCCGCCCTCGCTCCAGGGAGTAGAGTCTTAGCTGTTTCAGCCTTTCCCAGTAGCTGAGCTGTTGCAAAGAGACGATCTTCTTTGTGAAGCTTCGCTGAATTGCTTCAAGGTCCACTGTAAATTTTATACTGTTGGGTGACCATAGATGGGAGCAGTAATCCGGGCGGCTGAGGACTAATGTCCTCCAGAGGACCATCATGGTTTCCTTATTTCTGGTTCTGAATGTTCTTAGGATCCATCCAGCCAGTCGTCTGCATTTTGTCGCCATCCTGGTGATGTGCACTTGAAAAGAGGTATCATCACTCATGTCGATACCGATGTCCCTCACTGATTTAGGCTCTGGGATTGTTTAGGAAGGATGCATATATATTATATTATATATATATATTTCTATATATATATATATATATATATATATATATATATATATATATATATGCATAAATACACACACACACACACACTAGGTCTGATCAATAAGTATCCGGACTGTCGCCATAGTAACGACGTTAAAGCATGCAGAGCAAAGCTGCCAGGCAAAGATTGACTTAGAACTCTGCTATGCATGCGCACTAAGTTTTCACGTTCCAGCTTGGAAGGAATGTATGTAGCTTGTGATCGTCGCATTGACCGTGACTGAGAAATTTGTCGTAGCGATACCTGCTCAAAGGCCTATGCAAAGTTGCAAAAAGTCTATGGAGAAAAATGTATGAGATGCACACAAGTGCACGAGTGGTTCTGACGTTTCCAAGATGGTTGAAAAAATGTCGATACTGACGAACGTTCTGGGAGACCCGCAACCAGTAGAACAGAGAAAAACATCGCAGATGTGCGTGCAGCTGTGAGGGGAAATCGTCGAATCCCTATGCGTGAGTTATCAGAAGATGTGCAGATTAGTTACGGCTCAGTCCATTATCACCGAAGATTTGGGTATGAGACGCATGTCGGCTAAGTTTGTGCCAAAACTGCTTTCAGTTGACTAAAAAGACACTCGGGTTTCAGTCGTACAAGATTTCTTCGATTGTGTCGAGAACGATGAAAACTTTTTGAAAACTTTGCATAGACCTCTGAGCAGGTGTCACCAAGCTTTTGTCAGAATTTGATGCAGATTCTCTGCCCAGGATCATATATCCAAAAAAGAAGCAGACTCAAAAGAATAATGTAGTTATGTATTTACATGCAGTTAAATGTGTCCAGTATACAGTGACCAGTCATAGAGTATACGTACATATTATTATTAATAATGAAGAGTATGGGGACTTATGCATCCACCAAATTCATTTTATAGTTATATACAGCATATAATGATCTACACATATTTCCGCTGCAGCGTCTACTCATTGTTGCAAACGCAACCTTGCATTATTGTTGGTGGAAGTCATCAGGTTTCGTCCATTTGAAAAATCCTCGAAGTGAACTGATTGAAGTAAATTTTTGTTAGTTAGTGTTCTGTAGGAGGTGGCGACGTTGTCATTTATAGGCGTGGTCTAAAATAAGTTACAGTCGTCATTAGGTCGAGTTTTTGTAAGGTTCTTTGTTCATTTTAATGCTTTTTATTTCGACGGGAGTGCTTGTACTGAAGAATTCATATTTGTTTATATTCTTTTTTCTTTTTTCTTTTTTTTGAGCTACTCTTGGTTTGTGTTATACATTGGGTAGAGTTTTTTTGTATTTTTTTTGTATTAATGACGGTTATTAAATATTTTTATGTTTAGGTTATGTTATTTTATTTGTATGTATGTATGCATGTATGTAAGCCTGAATGTCTGTGTGTATGTATGTATGTATGTATGTATGTATGCATGCATGTATGTATGTATGTGCAGATTTGTATGTTTTATGCATGTATTCTCATGCATATAGTTGCATATCTAGACATGCTCATGTATATTTGAATGATAAACTTCCAAAAAGTTTTACAGATTTTTACAGTTCCAGTGATGGATTGGATCTGTAGTCTTCGAATTAGTTTTCTCCTTTCTGGTCCCGAGAAGCCCAATTTCTCAAGGCTGGTATTTAGGCAGTGTGTTACATATCCCCAGGACCCCAATAATTACAGGTATAAACCTGAACTTGTAATCTGGACAGAGTAACTACAGATTTCTCAATTGTTCAGCATAGGTGTGCTCTTTTTCACTGATCTTCAGCTTTATGTTAACGTCCACTGGGCAGCTAATTTCCGTATGTATGTATATGTGCGGATTTGTATGTTTTGCTTTATGTATGTATTCTGATGCATATGGTTCCATATCTAGACATGCTCATATGTATTTAAATGCAAAGCTTCCTGAAAGTTTTACAAATTTTTACAATTTTAGTAATGGATTGGATCTGTAGTCTTCGAATTAGCCTTTTCCATTCTGGTTTTGAGAAGCCTAATTCTCATGATTGGTACTTACCCAGTGTGTACATATCTCAGGACCCCAATAATTACAGCTATAAACATGTATGTATGTATGTATGTATGTATGTATGTATGTATGTATGTATGTATGTACCGTCTGCTTGGGAGGCGCAATGGCCCAGTGGTCAGGGCAGCGGACTCGCGGTCATAGGATCGCGGTTTCGATTCCCAGACCGGGCGTTGTGAGTGTTTATTGAGCGAAAACACCTAAAGCTCCACGAGGCTCCGGCGAACCCTGCTGTACTCTTTCTCCACTCTTTCTCCACAACTTTCTCTTACTCCCTGTTTCTGTTGTGCCTGTAATTCAAAGGGTCAGCCTTGTCACACTGTGTCACGCTGAATATTCCCGAGAACTACGTTAAGGGTACACGTGTCTGTGGAGTGCTCAGCCACTTGCACGTTAATTTCACGAGCAGGCTGTTCCGTTGTTCGGATCAACTGGAACCCTCGACGTCGTAAGCGACGGAATGCCAACAACCGTCTGCTTGAGAAAGACAAGTAGTGCCTACCCAGACTTAATACATATATATTGACAAAATATGAAAAGTAAATCATTTCGATTTTATTATAAAAATCCTATTTTTATGCATGGAATTCAGTTAATTAAATCAGGAAATGCTTAATATTTTAGATAACCACAATTTACGCCATCAATTTCAATGTATATACATTGAAATGGATGGATGGATGGATGGATACGAGTATGATAAAACTTTGAAGTCAATGCTATCAACCTTAAAAAGTTTAAACATGTATTCTATCAAAACGTATTGAGCAATCATTCAGTATAATGTTAAAGTGTTTCTGTGTGTGCGCGCGCGCATGCTTAAGTGTATATCCGTAGGGCGGAGTTTAAGCTAATATATTTAGGCATACATACATGCACACATGCATATACAAGTGTGTATGTGACAGACAGACGGACGGACGGACGAGCAGATAGATAGATAGATAGATAGATAGATAGATAGATAGATAGATAGATAGATAGATAGATAGGTAGGTAGATAGATAGATAGATAGATAGATAGATAGATATCTTTTTATTATAGCCACACAGGGCTAAATACAGAAAATGGACAAATTACAAAGTAGAGCTTTTCTTGGGGGGGGGGGGATTTCGATCAAAAGGGATCGCGGAAAAAAAAAGGTGGGGATTTCGATCAAAAGGGATCGCTGGAAGAAAAAAAAAAAAAAAGTGGGTGGGTGGGCGATCAATAGGGATCGTGTATCACAGTCAATGTAAAAAACGGGGAACAGATTAGGTTTATCCGTGAAGAGAAAAGCTTACGGAAAAGACCACGGTCACCTCAGGCTTTTTTTTTTTTAAGGTACATGAAAGTAAGTACCTTCTCTCTTTTTGTCTCTTTTTGTTACAAGTCTATGCTTAAAATGGTGTCGTCTTTCATTCTTACCATTCTTGCCACATTTACCCATTTTTTACTGAAACTTTCATTCGACAACACTTTCCTCTTTATCCTCATCCTCCTTTTCAAGTGGTACTTGAAAAAGTTGACGAGGGACTGACCAGAGAGGAAAGTGTTTGTTTGTAGACCTTTCAAACGCGTCCACCACACGCATTCTTTTGCCATAGCTATCAGTGTTACAAAAACCGTTTTTTCTTCCCGTTTAAAGGAAGGTGACGGAACAATATTCACGATAGACTCGGCTGATAAGTGGGCTCGTCCCACACGCGACAACAGCCGTTCGACGAAGGTCCACAGCTCTGAAATATCTGGACACTGCACGAGTGCGTGCAGAACGGTTTCGTCGCTCTGACCGCATCTCGGGCAGGTCGGTCCGGTGGTTTTCGAACCGTGTCTGTAGATCTTCTCTCGAACTGGTAGTGCGTCTCGATAGCATTGCCAAGCCAGGGATCTCTGGAAATTATCCATAGGCCCCGGCCCGAACGTCGTCTTGAAAAGACGGGTTAGGAATTTCTCGTCGACACCCAGGTTTGCCCCGAGAGTGTCGTCAGACCTCCCCTCCACTAGTCCTCTATAGAACGCATTGGTCGTTTGGAAGTTGCACAAGTTTGATCCCGGACGGCAGAGCTGTTGTAGAGCTTGGCGACACTCGCGGTGCCAATCGCCCAGTTTCGGTCTCTTCCTGATCCATGTTTGCAGTTCGGTGAGTGAGACGAGCTGCGGGAAGGCGTGCCTCACAAACGGCGCCCACACCTGTTCACCGTCGTCAATGAAGTTCCAGAGATGCCGCAGTCTCAGCGCATGTCTGCGCATCATTAACCACGGCATCCCCAGTCCTCCATGTAACGGTTGTTGACAGCAAATGGATCGCCTCACCATCGGAACGCCACCCTTCCACAGAAAGCGGAAAAGTATGCGTTCTAGTTTCGTGATGGTGGCATCGGGACAAGGCACGACGGTCAGGCGGTAATCGATGACTGATGCGATATACACATTAGCCACCTCCGCCCAGCCTTTTAGAGATAACTTTCTCTCAGCCCATGTTTGGCTGAGTTTGATCACTCTACTGGTGATCTCGTCCCAGTTCTTATCTATTTGGAGGTCCGGACTGAACCAGACCCCGAGCAGTTTAACCGGTCCGTCCGTCCAGCGTCCCACTACGGAGTCACTGTTGGACGGTATGGGCTTGCTTCTCCAGGTGCCGAGTAACAAACCCACTGACTTTTCCGGGTTAATTTTTGCTCCTGTCACCGTTTCGTATTCTTTAAGTGTCTCGCCTAGCATCTCGACGTGCTTTTCGCTCGACACTATGACGGTGACATCGTCCGCATATGCAGACACGCTCGTCCCGCAACCCAGCTCTCGTGGGATACCCCTCAGTGTCGCCAGCTTCCGCAGTAGTGGTTCGAGCGTCAATACATACAGAAGCGCCGACAGGGGACATCCCTGACGGACCGAACGCGTGATGTCGAACGGTTTTGACAGGTGACCGTTTACCCGAATTACCGATCGGATGCCGCTATACAAGGCAGCGATCCAACCGCGGAAGACGGGACCAAAGCCAGCTGCCCTGAGGACGGCCGCCAGGTATCGATGGTCGACCCTATCGAAGGCTTTAGATTGATCTAAATTGATCAGCGCCCCACCCAAGCCAGGATCCTTAACTACCCTGTCCATGATGTAGCGCATGAGGTGGAGGTTGTCATGGATGCTTCTGCCCGGCACGGCGCATGTTTGCGTCTTGTCGACCAGTTTATCGATGACAAGCGTCAACCTCTCGGCTATTACTTTGGCCAAAATTTTCAAATCTGCGTTGAGCAGAGTGATGGGCCTGAAATTATCTATAAAATTCCCCTTGTTTGGTTCTTTCTTCAGCAATGTCACTGCACCTCGGCTCACGAAACCGGGAATTCTCCCGTTTTGTTGCCAGTTGCAGTAGACTGATGCCAAGAGGTCGCCAAACAAGTCTGGCATTTGACAATACAGCTCGTAGGGTAGACCATCCAATCCAGGCGACTTATCCCTCGCGCAGCCCGACATAGCATCCCTTACTTCAGCAGCTGTGATGGGACCCTCACAACACTCTGCCTCTCCCGCCGAGAGCCGCGGCAGGCCGGTCAGGTAAGCAGTGAAGTCCATCCTGCGTTCCGACCCACCGCTCGCACCGAACAGTCGAGCAAAGTGCTGTTGAAAGGCCCCACACATCCTTTCGGGTTCGAGCAAACTACATCCCTGTTCATCGATTAGAGACCGAATGGTGGCTCTGTTACCGCGTTGCGCCTCCGCCACCCGGGCTTCTCGCACAGTTTCGATCCCTTCGTTCCTTAAGGCACGCATTTTAGCTCTGACGACGCAACCTTCGTGTTTGGCGTTGAGGTGTTGGTCGAGGGCCATCCTCGCAGCCAAAACGTTGGTTGCGCTGCCAGTTGTAAGTGCCTCTTCTAGTTTCTTAACTAAGTCTCCCTCTACTCTATTTCGATCTATCGCTAGTTCTTTACTATACCTAATAGATTCCGATTTAATTGCCATTTTCAGGGCAAACCACCAGCGGTTGTTAACGATGGCTCCTGTTAACGCCCTCTTAATTAATTCGATAATCCGGTTCCTGTAAACCTGCCGCGCTAAGAGCGAAGCGTTCAGTTTCCAGTAACCGGGACCCTGCCTATGTGTCTTATCTAAGTCGAGCGTACACATCACAAACTTGTGATCTGTGTAGCTGACTATTTTAAATTGTGGACATCCTACACTATCTCTATCCGCTGTCCTACATAGAACTCTATCTAGATACGATCTCGACGATTCGACGTGGTTTGTCCAAGTCCACGTTGGCACGTTCGGATGGTCGAGTCGGAACCTGTCAGACAAATGGAAACGTCTGAGCAGGTCTTTGAGATACTTACATCCCCTTCTACTCCTATCCACTCCCACATAGTCTATATGCGTGTCCAAGGTAGCGTTCCAGTCCCCTACTAACAGTAAAGGTCGTGACGTTCCCAGGAAAACCTCTAGACGTCTAAAGAAATCCGCCCGACCCGTTAAGGACGGTGCATACACTGCCACCAGACGGAAAGCACACCCGTTTGTGCCATCGACGTCCAAGACAACCAGCCTACCCTCCGGGTCTAGGAATATTGGCCTTACTTTTAGGTTCAGACTCTTCCGAAAAAGCACCGCGGTACCACCACCACCCATGTTTGGCAGACAGGGAGAAAAATAAATGCCGAAATGTCCGCCAAACATGGACTTGAGGGCCCGCGGGTTACTGAGTCTGGTTTCACTGATAGCTATGATTTCTATGTTCTGTGACTTGATGTCATTTAGAAGGTAACCTTGCTTCCAAGCTGACGCCAAGCCACGTACATTTACACAACCTAATTTAAGCATAGTTGAAGTCGAAATTTGTGATTCATACACGACAGTAAAAGAGACAAGAGAGAAGGTTACTTACTTGTTTCGAAAGTTTTAGCTTCCTCTTCTTTTGAAGTATCTTGGATGAGGTTTTTGAAGAGTTTCTTTGATAAATATTTTTGGAACCCCCCAACCGCATTCGGAAAGAGGGTTTTGAGTGTGTGGTACTGCGTTTGTGTGATGTGAACTATTTTGATGTGTTTTGAAGGTGTAGTGCGTGGATGATTGTTAAGCTTATAATCATCTTCAGAAATGTTTGTTTGAGATATGATGTAGTCCATTAGTTTTGTGTTTTTTGTGTCTATCGCTGATAGCATTGTGTGTGTTTTTGTGATGTTGGTGTTGGTTTGTTTGTGCAAGGGGCTTTCAGCGGTTACATATTTCCCTGCTTTGCATGCATTTAATTTTGGGGTTGTTTTTTATCTTTTTCTTTTACTTCCTGTGGCTATTTGCCATTCTGTAGAACTTTCATCGTTAGACGAAATGTCTGACGAATCAGAAGGGGGTAAAGGCAAAGCATTTGGTTCTATTTGTGTGTGTGTCGATGGTGTTGTGGTGTGTGTGTTATTGGGGAATTGGGAGTAGTATTGGTCTTTTCTTCGTTCTCAGTGGTTGTCTTCTTGGTTGTTGTTCTTGGTGTTGGTGATGGTCTGTCTTTAGTTGTTGGTGGTGGTGTTGTTTCTGTTTTTTACTCAGGTGGTGGTGTTGTTTGGTTGGGTTGGTTTGTTCGTTGTTGCCGTTCTTTCGTTTTCGCATATAGCTGCTTGATCAGTTGTGCATACGGTGGTGTGGGTAATAATGCTGGTGTTTTTGGTCTTTGGTTTTCCCGTGGCTGTTGTTGTTGTTGTTGCTGTTGTTTCGCGGCAGAATTGCAGTCCTTTTGGAAGTGAGCTTCACTGCCACATATTTAACAGCGTGGTCGTCTGCCTTCCACCACTACATACAGCCTTTGCGTTGATGGTAACTTTATGTAGGTGGGTATTTTATTTAGTGACTCCTGGGTAATATGGAGAAGGATCTCCATTTTTTTACCCACCCACTGTTGCTTTTCAGAAACATTAATTTGCAATATGTCAACTTCCTCCATATCGACACATACGGCTGATGTTATCCATAGTGTGTCTACCGTGGGAGGAATATTTTTTATGATAACCCTTGTTACCCTCTGACCAAGGTAACTCGGTATCATTGTTAACTGTTCTGTCTTAAGAGTTAGCGTTGAGATAGATAGATAGATAGATAGATAGATAGATAGATAGATAGATAGATAGATAGATAGATAGATAGATTTACATGTAAATGAAGAACATAATTTAGCATGATTGCAGACATTATGGCTAACAAAAATATTTTCTACACATTAAACAAATAGATAATGCTGAGTAAATCTGCTAATAAGAAAGAGAAAGAAGAGAGAGAGAGGAGTGTGTGTGTGTGTATGTGTGTGTGCATATGTATGTGTGTATATGTATGTCTGTGCGTGCGTATGTAAGTGGGTGCATGTACGCTCACCCATCGGTGTGCGCGCTGCATGTGTACGTGCGCGCGTGCGTGTGTGCATGTAAATGTGTGTATTCGTGCGTCCCACCTACGGGTGCGCGCGTTGTATGTATACAGGCATGGGTGTGTGTATTTATGTATATATATGTAAGTACGCATCTATTTTTAAAAAAGTAATTGAAGAACAAACGAGAACGAGACTTGAGAGGAACAAGTTCAAGCTGGAATGTTAAGCATGAACTATATAAACAACTTTTGTATAAAGATTATAAATCACCTGGTGGCTTTAGTCTACCTTTCTTGGGACTAGCAAACGGTTCTCTACTGACGTGATTACAAAAGTATGAAATATGTGGAATGCTTTATCATGAAAACACACAGGTATGTACACAATTACATATATGCATACATACATAGATATATACATAGATGCATACATAAACGTACGTACGTACATACATGTGTGTGTGCGTATGTTAAAATGTTTATTATCATAATTTGACGTGAAAACAACATTAATGTGTGTGTGTGTTCGTGCGTGCGTGCGTGCGTGCGTGCGTGTGCGTGTGTGTGTGTGCGTGTGTGATTAAATTTATAAAAGCAAACATTAATATAACCGTTTACTAAGGCGGCGAGTTGGCAAAATCCTTTACTCGACAAAAATGTATTGAGCAATTCTTCGGGTTTAATGTTAAATAACAACAAACATTTATATACATACATCTTTTTCGTTTTTATCGTTTTATTCTTTTAGTCTTTAGACTGCGACTATGTTGGGGCACTGGGATCTATTTTAAAACGGGGGCCACATTTTTCATTAATGTTTTACGTAGTGTTTTTGGTACCGAAAGACTTTCAAACTTCGTATATTTATCTATTTTGTGTTATAGAACAGAAAAATATTTTTGTATTCGAATTTATTTCATGTAAAAAATTGTCTTATTTCGATAATTTCAACCAATCACTGACAAGTATTCAGTTGTTTATATTTACTCCTTTGGCTGATTAAGCGATGTAAAGCGTATTTAATCTCCATACCTTCGTTTTATTTGCTTTTTTCATTTTAAATTTGCTTTAACCCTAACCCTAACCCTAGTGTTAGGGTTAGGGTTAGGGTTAGGGTTAATTGTTTCAGAATCGTTTGTTTATGTAGTCGGCACTTAATGTATATTGGCTGAATGGACGTCAGTGGTTGGTTGAAATTACAGAAATACGACAACTTTAATATGGAATAACTTATGGATTTCTTTTTTTTAAAGAAGACTAAGAGAAAAAGATGTTTTATATGACACATTCTACCAGTGTTCCAAGTTTCAAAGTGTTTCGTTAATGAAAAATGTGGCCCCCGTTTTAAAAAAGATCCGGGCACTGCGTTAAAGAATTTTAGTTTAATGAATCGAACCCAGTACTTGTTTTTTTTTTCAGGTGAGTTGGGTGAAGACCAAGCTGATGCCTATCGGTGATAGTCCGGACCCGCCTCCTCTCCATATTAACCCCGACGTCGTGGAGTTTGTCAGCTCCATCATCTACCTAGGCTCCACAGTCACCATCAGTGGAGACCTGACCCGGAGGTCAGCCACAGACGGGTCATGTACTCTCTATGGAAATACATTTGGCGCCACTATTTTACCTCCCGGAAGAGGAAGACGAAGCTTTGCATCTACAACACGTCGGTCCTCCCCGTTCTTTTCTATGGAGCAGAAACGTGGCCCTCACGAAGGCCCTGGCAAAGAGGATCGACAGCTTCGTCAGCAGAGCCTGAGAACCATTGAGAATATCAGAGGATACCATCATGTTTCCAACAAAGAACTGCGTGCGTACAAGCATCATCCTCAAGCCTCAAGCCTCTCGCCTCATAGCTATCCACTACATGCGCTGGTACAGACATGTCGTCTGCATCCAGCCAGATCAACCTACCAGGGCCTTACTCTCATTTGATGCAGCAGCTGCGGGCTGGAAGAGGTCCCCTGGCAGGCACCTCACCAGATTGCTGGACGTGATTAAGGAAGACCTCAAGAGGCTCGACGTCACCTTGGAGGGTGCAAAGGGCTGACACAGGACCGTCGGCGAATGGAAGCACTGGTGGACCTGGTCGACTCTACGCATGATGACGCTTTGGGACCACTAATCTGAGATAATCCTAGCCCCATCAAATAAAAGCAAGTAGCAATCAAGCATTTATTTATATTTGTATTTACAAACACACGCATACATACACATATATAGAGCGAAGGAAAGAAAGAAAAAATGAAAAAAAGAAAGAAAGAAAGAAAGAAAGTGAGTGGGTGGGAGGACGAAGCAACTGCTAGCAGCTATGAGTCTCTGTGTGCCTTTGCACCTTTTTGTATGCGTGCGTGTATATGTATGTGTGTCAGAGTGTGCGCACGTGTAGGCATACTTGACAGATATGTTCCTTAGAAGAATGCTAATGAAATGTAGATACGTGGTATTTCGTTATGCAACCGTAATTTTTTTCTGTATATATGTATGTATATATTGGGTCATCCCATGGATAATGCAGATTTTTTATACTTCTTTTATTTTGTAAAATTAAGAAAAACAAAGTTCTTTTTTTAATCTAAAATGTACTCTCCTTCATTTTCTACAATGCTCTTCCATCCATCTGGGAGGCTTGCAATGTCCCTCTTCCAAAATTCACTTGTCCGTGATGAAAAATACTCCTCCGGTACTGTTATGACCTCGTCTACAAAATTCATATTTTTACTGTCCAAATGATTTTGAAGACTGCGGAATAAATGATAACCTGACGGGGCAATGTCCGGCGAATATGGTGGGTTGAACATCGTTTCTGATTCAAACTGCTTCAGCCTTTGGAATGCCATCCTCGCTGTATGTGGGCGAGCATTATCCTGAAGGAAGAACACCTTTCGTCTTGAAACCAAAGAAGATCGTTTTTCTTCTAGCGTTGATTTGAACGACCTATTGAATGACCAAATCCAAGCTTCTCTACTAGTTCCTCAACAGTTACGATAGGATTTTGTTCCACCAGGGTTTGCAGGGCGTCCTTGTCGAGCTCTACAAATCTTTCCGGGCGAGGCTTGTCTTCTAGGCTGTAGTTTCTGGCTCGGAATTTCTGAAGCCACTGTTGACACTGACTTAGGCTTATTGTCCGATCAGCATATACTGTATTACTATTCTTCGCACTTTCCGTTGCGTTGTTGCCTTTATTGAACTCATAAAGCAAAATATGCCGAATATGCTCCTTTGTCACTTCCATTATAGCTTTGAAAAAATAACTGTTAAAATCGGACTGCATTCTTCAAAACTTGTAAGAATAACAACATGGTAAAATTGCTACCTGCTTTTATAGCAAGTTGATTCAGGTAGTTTATCCTGTTTCCCTCCAACTTTTAGTCCATGTTTCCCATCCTGTTTCCCTCCAACTTTTAGTCCATGCAACTTTTAGTCCATGCAATTGAAAAAACCGCATTATTTATGGGACGACCCAATATATATATATTTATGTATACATATATTTATGTATATATATATATATATATATATATGTATATATATATATATTTGTTTTGCAAGATTTTTGATGTGAAATCGTGTGTTGAAACAGATGTTGTTGTACTTGGGGACGGTCATATTGCCAGTTTAGCCAATAAAAACACACGCACTGTATATTTGGTGTTAATTTGCTTCAGCTTTATATTACATTAATCTTAATCTTATTTCGGCCAGAGTTCTTTCGTCACACTTCTGTGACCTCATCAGTGGTCCTTTGTTTCCTTCCTTCTTATGTGTGTCTCACCTTGCTAAATATCAGCCATTTTGTATTTTGTATTCCTATTGTATGTGTCTACGCATGCGTGTCTTTCAATGTGTCTGTGTCTTTTGTAGGTGCATGTGTGTATGGGGAGTGTCTGTATCACCTATATACTCTGTTAATACGTGTTCGTTTGTATTTGTTTTTATTTATTTATTTGTTCATGTGTGTGTGTGTGTATGTGTTTTTTTTTGTGTGTTTAAGTACAAAAAAAAAACACACGCACACACATGAACAAATAAATAAATAAAAACAAATACAAACGAACACGTATGTATGTATATATATATATATACATAGAGGAGACTCTGCTAGTATACTATAAAATATATTAAATGTCTTTATAAGTCAGTACCACGTTCTACTGCGTTAGTAGTGCGCTTTACATTATTTTGTTTATGTGATTTCCACAGATATTCTATAGAAATTATTGTCAGCACTGATTTTTCCATAATGCTAATATAAACAAATTGAGCAAAAGAAAATAAAAAACCACGTTACAAATACAAAAATTGATTCTCAAATACCAACAAGTCTCGGTTCCAAAATGATGAATATTCGTTTTGGTGTTAGTGTTGACTTATGTAAGTTGCTTTGATAAATTCACATGTAGAGTATTCGGGCTACATTTGACAATTTGCATAAAGAAAAAGAAAACAGTACTTATCCACGAATAAATGTATTTTAAAAAATCAGAAAATACTGTCTAGATTATATCTAAGGAATGACAGTTCACTCAAAGTAGCCGCCCTCAACTTCCAACACAGCCTCAAGACGGCTCTGGTATCTGGTGTATGCGTTCCTCATTGCTTTCCTGGGAAGATCTTCAAACATCTCCTTGATCTTGGCCGCCAGTTATGCTTTGATGTTGCTGACAGAGCGGTTGTTGTCTTTCTCAACAGCACCCCACACATAGGTAATCTATGGTATTACCAATCGGGGAGATTAGGCAGCCAGAAATTGGAGTTAGAGATCTAGTAGAAATTCTCCGTCAGCCACTTTTGAATCTTTCCAGAATTATGGCAAGAAGCTGAATCCTGCTGCCGCACAATGTGGCCTTCCAGCAGCAACCCTCTCCAGCCAGGGATTGACCACAGTCTCCAGCGGCTTCGCATAGCCAGGAATTGACCAATCTCCAGCAGTTTCACATAGCCATCTGAATTGAGCCTAAGATCCTGTTCAAAGATGTGGGGATGCATTTCGGTGTGCGGAAGCAGTCAGAACGCCTGCTGTGTCCCTTCCTTCTGGCTACGACTTCAATATCTTCGTTGCAGTTGTTCATATTACTTCATATATCCTCTACAGCAGTGATTCTCCACTGGGGTCCATATGAGAGTCCATATAAGATTTTTGAGGGTACACACAACCAAATAGTAAATTGAGAATCCACAATAGTATTTTACGGGCCCCTGAAAAAGTTTTGCTTTAGATATAAGTATTGGTATGTATTGCAAGAAACAGCCAGGTTTCTTTGTCTAACATTTTACATAGCTAATGCGTGAAAAACAAAATAGGAATTTTGAAAGAAGTTTCTATAAAACTAATTTTTAAACATCGAATGACTGTAAGGGATCCACCAGATTAAAATAATAATCAAAGGGGTCCATAGATAAAAAAATACGGTTGAGAATCCTTGCTCTACAGTGTTCATAAAACATTGAACAGCAGCCATGATATTGGCATTTTCATACTAGCACGAATCATGATGACACAGCTAACTCTTTTCTAATATTCAACTGGTTTCCAGTCTATCATGTCAGCTACATTTTTCTCAATTCCAACTTTAATCTCTATGCTTTCCAACGCTGTTCACTATTCACCAATACATCAAGCTGTTCTTGAAAAAAGGAGACATAAAGATCGTCAAATTTATCCCGAACACCCATTATAGTTCTGCATGAGAAATGTATAAGAATTGTATAACTGCCGAATAGACATTACAGTCAATAAAACAGTAAAGCATAGATTTTTAACGCGTCTTTTTGCGCGTTAGTTAATTTTCCTTGGTTCACTTTCATTTTGAACAGGATATCAAGGGCGTTTTCTCATGAACATATTCGGCAAGACTTTCATATATTCTTCGATTTTTACCAAGTTTTTTTTTATTTGTTACTTGCGTCTCATTCTGTTGAAACTTTCAGCCAACCAAAATATCGTCACATTAGTGAGTGCGTATATGTATGTGTGTGTGTATATATATATATATATATATATATATATATATATATATACGTGCATGTATGTGTGTGCGCGTGTGTGTGCATGCGTGTGTGAGTGTGTATATGCATGTATGTGTATATATATATATATATATATATATATATATATATATATATATATATATATATATATATATATATATATATATATATACATACATATATACCTATATATATATATTTATTTATATGTATATAAATACACACATATATATATATATATTAAATAAATATATAATTGAAATAAAAACTTCATGTGATCTTCCCCAGTCACTGGGGCAATTTCACCAAAGTAAATCATATATGTATATTTACAATATCACTTTACTCCACGCTGAACAATTTTCTTACCTCTTTTGCAGTGTTCATTTCTCTGTTTAAATTAATAAAGGAAAATCGTTCGGGAAATTACCATTGGGAATTACAGAGAAACATATAGATAGATAGATAGATAGATAGATAGATCGATAGATAGATAGATAGATAGATAGATAGATAGATAGATAGATAGATAGATGTGAGAGAAAGAGAGAGAGAGCAAGTAGATTTTTATACAATTATGCTTGGTAAAGAGAAAAATTATTTTTAAATTTAAAAAAAATAATGGTCAACAATGTATCGGATTTACCACTTTCTGATATTCATTGATGTAAATTACAATTTTCTCTTATTTAGTTGCTTTTCCTTTTGTTTTGTTTTGTTTTTCTTTTGTTTTTTTGCTTTTTTTTTTTTTTTTTGCTTTTTTTAAAAGATATTGAAGTATATTAAATAAATCATACAATTGATGTAAAGGATACATTTCTTTTTCTTAGCACAAGTTTTTCAGACTAGTCAATGTTACCGTCTACTCCTGAAAAATAAAAAATAGCGTGCTAAAATAATCTTCATTAATTATGTTGGCATTTTTTCATTAATTATTTTCAGTTTTAGGGTGGGGATTAATAATCATGCTGGTACGTTTGATATACATAAAATAGAAAAGAGTTATTCGATTTTCCATAAGAAAAGAATTTTAAACAATTAGCTAATGTAAAAATGAAAAATTATAGTGAAATATATGCCTTGAATTCACTATGTGAACAACTAGTAACGCTGTTTGTCTAGTATCTAGATAGGAACCGCTACGATTAAAGTGAAAACCCGCCAGAGTCAACTTTCCCTTTTCTCATCCTGGAGCACAATAAAGGTCAAGTAAGTACTGTTGAAGTATCACAGTGGAATCAATTAAATGTGTCTCTAGAAATTATATTCTAATCCCGAAATTCGTTCGAATTGCCTCGAAGTAGATTAGCAATTTGTTTCATCTTCTTTCTAAATAGTAGAGATGAGCAGAAATGACTGAAGAAAACTATGCAAGCAACAACTATATTAAAAATATATATGTGATAGCCACTGATAAAATAACTTTATTAGATACAACAGTTAGAGAAAGAAAAGGGAAATATATGTGCATAAATATATTACCTACCGTTGCAAAATTCCTGTAGTTCAATATTTTCTTTAAAATAACCAAACACCGTTTAGAATTTTCTGATTTCTTTTGAATTTCGATAATTGCTTGGAATCTTCTTTGCGAGACAATATTACTTTCTGCTATCTTTATAAAGTACAGAATAAGTTTCAGTTCACTTCGTTTGACTGACCTGTCTTATATGCAAAACCTCCTTATCAACAGTTTCCTTCTAAAGATCTGACCTCAACCCTATTGACGAATGAGATAAGAGAAAAGTTACAATAAACAGTTTGCCTTTTTAATCAGCCCAAAACACACTTCCAAGAATTTTGCATTAATTTCTCTTCGTCAAAGAATATTTGCGTTATAAATTTAACAATGAATAAATCGTGTTGTCAGGTCTTGTCGAATAATCAATGGTTTCTATAGCTACTTGGAGGCGTGAATAAATTAACATTGAGGGCGGGTAAAATTTTCTGAGAACTTCACCAACCTTAGAGATATTTGGACTTTAGCACACACATCTATTGTTGTTGTTTAACCCATGGTTTGCCTGATCGAGCAAACTTATGATCTAAGGCGTTCTGGCCGTTACCATCTTGTCTTTAATCCAAACATTTAAGATTATATTATCAAGTGCCCCATACAAAATAAAATAAAAAATGGGGGAGATAAAAGAGTAAGATTTAAGGAAAATTCGGCCCCTATTTCCAGTAGGCCTACGAATACTGTAGGGACCCAGCCCATTTGCTTTTTTCAATAGTCTCATATTTTACAGAAAGTATAATTGAGGGCGACGCGATTTGTCTTTGTTAATTACTTAAATTAGATTAACTACCACTTCTTCCAGTCTAACCTTTTGGGTAATATAAAGACAATTTAATTAAAGTGTAATATATTGAATACTAGCAGAAATACCCGGCTTTGCCCGGGTTAAAGAGAATAATGAAATCTAAAAACGCCGTCTAGACTACGCAACCCTCAACTGTTAGTAGCTACGATACCATATTTCTACATTAATAACTCTCCAATCCATGCCAGCATGGAACATAGACATTAAGTGGAATGCTAGTCTCTCATCTGGGAAGGCCTTGAAATCAACGTTACCAACTGGGGACTATGTGTCGCAGTGATAATAAAAAGACTCAAAGGAGGTCTGCAACGAAATAATTTTACTCAACACTTTGCAAGTGAATCAGTGGAGGCAAAGATGCGTCTCATTTACTTGACAATTTATGCACCACATTGCAGAAATCACAATGTAAGTATATCTGAAAGGGTAGTCTTACACTGTTGTACCGTTGAATTACAAATAATGCTCATCTGTTATGTTCGGGTTAAAATTTCATCAACATCAAAAATATATGAATTTTCATGGGAGTTATGGCCGTTATGCATAGAATATAATTTCCAAATTGCAGACAAAATTTACAATCGATAAATGTCTTAGAACAACCAGTCTCTTATCTGGGAAGGCCTTGAAATCAATGTTACCAACTGGGGACTATGTGTGTCGCAGTGATAATAAAAAGACTCAAAGGAGGTCTGCAACGAAATAATTTTACTCAACACTTTGCAAGTGAATCAGTGGAGGCAAAGATGCGTCTCATTTACTTGACAATTTATGCACTACATTGCAGAAATCACAATGTAAGTATATCTGAAAGGGTAGTCTTACACTGTTGTACCGTTGAATTACAAATAATGCTCATCTGTTATGTTCGGGTTAAAATTTCATCAACATCAAAAATATATGAATTTTCATTGGAGTTATGATCGTTATGCATAGAATATAATTTCCAAATTTCATAAAGATCCGTTCAGTACTTTTGACGTAGTTTTGGATAAGAAAACAAATGACTAATGTGTGTTTGTGTGCATGTGTATGTGTGTGATGGGTGTATATATGTATAGATATCTGTATGCATGTATATATATGTATATATGTGTACATATTATATGTACATCTATATATATATACATCTACACATATGTATACATATACATGTATGCATATAGATCTATATCTATATATATATATATATATCTATACATATACGTGTACATATACATCTATATGTATACATATACATCTCTCTCTCTCTCTCTCTCTCTCTCTCTCTCTCTCTCTCTCTCTCTCTCTCTCTCTTTCTCTCTTTCTCTCTCTCTGAAAGTATCTGTCATTACAGTATCGAAATGTGATTGTTTCAGTTAGTGGAATAACGTGTACATATACATCTATATGTATACATATACATCTCTCTCTCTCTCTTTCTCTCTTTCTCTGAAAGTATCTGTCATTACAGTATCGAAATGTGATTGTTTCAGTTAGTGGAATAGTTTCATTTTTAAAGTGAAAGTATTTGACATGAGTGTTTTTGTTTCACTTTTGACACGTAATACTTAAATAGTGGAGGAGATATTATGTTGCCGTGGGCTCGAACTCTGCAAGAAGTTAAAAAATTTTTTTGACTAAAACACAACTGGAACCCTAAGTAAGGCATCTGTAAAATTTGAATGAAATTGGTTGCGTAGTTCTCGATTTTTAGGGATTCACACAGACAGACAGACAGACAGACAGACAGACACACATTCTCATTTTTATATATATAGATTGTATACAAAATAAATCTTAATTGAAAATTTCTTCTTATTTAGTTTAGGAAAAAAAAAGCCTAACCGCACTTTTTAGTGACTCTCAAAGAAAAGGAGAGACCATTTCGAAAGATTAAAATTTATTTCTCCAGTTAATTTGCATACTTAGGATATGCATTTGTACAATGCACAACATTTTTGTTTCTCTTCGGGTGATTGCCTAGCATGATTTACGATAGTTGTCAAAATTCACCCATGTGGAATAGGTGAGTGAGTTTTGTAGGTGGTGTAGATGGCGTTCTTTGCCTGTACTACTACAGTACAATTACATGTAAACCACTTTAAATATTTGGGTGTATTAAATTTGGTTGTATGAGATGCGTGAATAGATAATTGATGATTTCGATCACCTGCTCAACTGTCTTAGAGAAATCAAAAATTAGAATTTGCGGAATTTGATCGTGGTCTGTGTCAGCAAACGTCATGATGTGAAGTTTGTATGTTTTATAAGTTCGTTTTATGTGAGACGAAATAGGTACTGACATTTTGAAACTGACATTTGTTTGAGAAAGACAACCAAATTCGTTCTGCGAAGAGTCAGGTGTGAAGTGCATTTCCTGCCAAGCTATCATAAAACTAACGGACCTCCGATTTCTTAGAGGACTTATATACGTTTCGAAAGGTAGGATGTTTTGTAGTATGTAGATATGTGCTAGATACCTTTGATTATGTGATGGTCAGACTGTCCAATTCCTGCAGAGACAAGGAGAAAGATAAATATTTGGAATGATGTCTGTCCATGAGGCTAGGAGCAAATGATGATACTATTGCAAATGTTTCGGTTTCTGGTAAGGAGACCGAGAACCAAGAGGAATTTAATTCGGAGAGAGATGATTTGAAAAACAGTTAGTTAAACATTTGTAGGTCATCGGAAAAGTTTGTTTGTATTGGTAGTAGATGAATATAAACGGGTGAGGCTAGGAAAGTTTGAACCAGAGTCACGGAGTGATTTTTATTGCTGATATTTTTGTACTCGCTGAGTCTGGAAGAAATAGGGCAGTATCTATGACTTTTATAAGTCCACTGAGCTTGATGTCGTTAATCTTCTGTTTAAATTGTTGCAAGTCAACATCGGTAGAAAAGTCGTGAGCAGGGAGAAGATTCTAGAGGCTCTGTACTGGCAAAGACTGAATATAGTTGTTAGTGCAACGTTGGAGGTGAAGTTGAATGTAACCATGATGACGCGAGATAGAAAGAATAAGTCGGGGTTTCTTGAATGGAGAGGTACTGGACATGCCTGCTCCGTGAAGTAAGACAAAGAGAATATAGTATGCCTGTAGACCAGGGATGGAGTATGTCTGTTAGTATTTAATAGTAACTAGACGGGTAACCTTCTCAAGATACAGTCCAAGACATCTATGTGCGGATCAGTACCGTTCCAGTGATGAGCATGGTGAACGATTTCATCAAGAAATAAAAGTGGTAGAAAGCTGCTACAGTGGCAGACTTACACCAAACATGCTAACGGACTACTGCTGGTTTTTAAAACGAGAAATGGACATGCAACATAAGTGTAAAAAGAGGACGCCAAAGCTATTTTTGAAAAACATAAAATTAATAATATTCACTTTACACTTTTGTTTTGTGTTGTATTAATTTTGGAGCTACTTATCCATCTAGTTGCTATTGTTCTTATACCAAATAACAGTAATTTACGCTTCACATAACATTCATTTTATTTGTCATGAATTTTCACATTATTGTAATTTTGATAGCAGTATAATAATGATAGCGCAAAAACCTGACATGCTAGAGCAAAAATGATTGCAGATTCGGAATCAGCTCTCCCAAATTACCTATGAGCACCATTTTGTCTAAAAGTAACCAAAATTTCGTTGTCTAGTGTAATCGTTGTGGAAACCAGCAAGTTGTAAGTTCTACATTGAAGTGATCTCTTCTTAGGTGAGGTCTAGAGGGCTCAGCCTTTCCTAGAATTTCCAGAAGAATACCAAAGAGAGCACTGGACCGCCTGACGGACTCCACTCCTGGATTGTCGAGGTTAACTTCCCGAGCTTCTTTCTTTACCGTGGAACTCACACGGCAGTGAGGGTTTGTGTTTGAATTTCTTCCATAACATGCTAATTAACCTATAGCTAGGACCCTGACAGGTACTAATACTCCGAGTCAGAGTAGACCTAGGAACAACAGTGGATATGAGATGATTCTATACACCTCAAAACCTTGGATTCCATTTCCTGGTGCAGTTTATTTAGACAAATGTCTGAATAAAAGGTGGGGTAATTACAATTAGCCAGACCGTTTTTAATCGCAGGTCTGTTCAGTCAGGAGGTTCACAGGGGTCTAAACAACAACTATGATAAAACCATTATCAGGAATGTAACGGTTGGGTGCTGCTATCTGGACGTTGACTGGAAATTCAGACTGCTTAGGTGACAAGCACTCACACACACACACACACACACACACACACACACACACATACACATGCGTGTGTGCAGAGCGCATAAATATGCAAATACAGACCGAAAGAGAGAGGTGATAGTGACATTACAATTTAGTAATTAAACACGATTGACATAAACACTTCCCTCGATTATTCACATTGAGAAATATGCTCTCTCACACATAAACAAGGAGAGAGAGACGGGATGAGTGAGAGAGAGGGGGAGAACCAGAGAAACATTGAAAAGGGAGAAGCATTGAAATGTCTGGTATGAAACACGTCAGCATCGGCGTCGGCGTCGGCGTCGGCGTCGGCGTCGGCGTCAGCGTCGGCGTCAGCGTCGGCGTCAGCGTCGGCGTCAGCGTCGGCGTCAGCGTCGGCGTCGGCGTCAGCGTCGGCGTCGGCGTCAGCGTCGGCGTCAGCGTCACCAAACGGTTACACCAAAACAGCTGTGCCAGAACTTGATAATGATATTATATCAATGATTTCACTCTTCATAGTCTCTACCTCCACCATTATCCATCAATGCTTCTACAGGAAGCTTTATGTACTCGTCCGACTTGCTAGAAATACTAACTAAATTTCCCTTGTATCCAACCTTACTGTCTTACCAAGATATATCAAAAGTTGGGAAATCTAATTTTAGGTACATGGTACCAAGAAATATACGGGATGGTCATGGCCAGAGTGATTTTCATCCTAATTCAACTTAATCGGGGTTACTACTAGAGCTAAACAACAATTAACACCATAACCACCGCTAAAACTATTAGCATCGATCCATTGGAGAAATATATATGCAGCCATTCAACCTGCTAGATATACCATCCAAATCCCCGTCTTAAAATGCATAGATTCACTAAGATAAGAAGATATGACATTTATGTCAGTGAAAACACACAATGGTTATAAGTCAAGTAGAATAGGACTGACTAGAGTTAAACAGCAACAATAGAATTCAACTTGTTAAATTAATAGTCCCTGCCAACTATTTTTATAAGTTTGTTACAGTCAGCGTCTCCGAGAGAAACCAAGCACGGCGGAACACGACTACTTTCGGATCCCTAAAAGTAGGGGGGAGTAAGAGATTGAGCAGGGAAGTTTGTCAAAAATACACGAGTCCCCACGATTTCCACTGGTTCCGAAGCGTTGTTTCGGTTGAACTTAATTCATATAGGCGTCTGGTCACAGCAGCAGACTACAAATTGTATTCAGGTCACATCTCTTGGTAACACATAACACTCACCTTAGTGATTTTCAACTGGCTAAGAAATATATTCATATAATAAATATAAGAGATACATCAATGAAATAATATTGACATGTCAACTATATAAGCAAAAAGGCGCTACATTAATGTTTAATGATATGTGTATATGTGTATGTGCATATGTATGCGCGTGTGTATGTGTGAGTGTGTCCTTGTATTATAAACCTAAACCAATACAATGTGGTTTCAGTACGACTTAGGAATGTGTCCTGCTACTTCTAATCCTTTATGATATTGTTACTAACAAACTGAACCACTTAAGCAATATATTCTCCCAATACAAAATATTAATTGAGTTTATCACAATTAGAAACACAGAACATATTGCAGCTAAATTTTTCAAATTTGCACTCAAGATTTCTTCATGGTCCATTTTTGGAATAAAGGGAACGAAAGTCATGTTTGAATATAATATCTTTAACCAGTCAAAACCTATCAGTTCAATTTAATCGAAATTAGACAACACCGAGAGAAATCCTTTATTTTTATACTCAAATATGGTTCTTTATGGCTAACCTATTTTTTTGTGCAACTACTGTTATCACTTTCATGGAGATTTTCAACGCTGTGACCTCCTATTAGAGCAAGGCTCTGGCAGCAAGCGTGGTTATACCAGGATCTAACACTCACAAAAGAAAGTGTTACTGTAAGGTCATTTGGTTTGCCCCACCCTTCCCACTCAACGTTAAAACTTGCATAAGGATCTTTTTTAGTTTAGTAAACAAGCATTTCACACACTCCCATAGGTATGGATGATTATTTAATACACAAAACTTAGGGGTCTCATTCAGCTATGCGCCCAGTGTTAAAAATATTTTAGTGAACGCCACCCCTAGACCCCGTACAGAAGTAGGATGCTCACGTAGGGTTAACAGGGAATGCCCATTTGGCGACTGATGCAACTCCGAGAGTCCCTTTAAGCTGCATCTAAATTATCACTGATCCTCTTTTACGATCTCAGAGAAGCACAACGTTACGTGTTTAGCCAAATACATATGGCATTTAAAAGAATAGAGAATGCTATACAGAATTTAATGGAAGATCCTGGAACAGCTTTGACCATAATTCAACGGGAGCCGTCGATGCAAACTTTGTTTGTACCCGTACTATGTGGTGCACAATTTGAGACCCTCTCGTCCACAACTTTGCCTCATCCTATAGGAGATGATTAGCATTAAACAATATGGTTGTATGGCGAAGAGTATTTCTTAAGGATTTTTATTCTCCCTATAAAACAAAACCAATGCAGAATATGATCTCAGGTCTCAAAACTAGTCAAGTGCCAGTCACTTTCTTTTCATTCTTTTTCATCTATTAGCAAGATATCTTTAGCACTAATTATGGATATAAACGCATACACTTTAACCTAGGAGATTGACACCTTACTTATTTACTCTCTGCGATGCTGAACGAAAGTACTGTATAAGTATCTTCATAAGGAATCATTTGTTTCCTGTTTTCTGGCCTACAGATGTGCTATCTCCTCTCTTCGTCTTTTTTATCTCTACATTTATGTTCTCTGCTCCTCAGATCTTGTTGTTCTCATATCTCTACTAATCAGGTACCTCAACCTGCTCGTTTCTCCACCTCTTGTCACTCACCCCTGTTGCATCCTAGCACCACCACCATCATCCCGGGTACGTATTAAACCAATTTCTAGCTCTTCCTACTCAGAAATCAGTTCTCTGGAATCATCTCTCTCTGCCCATGGGTTTCTTGCAGGTGTTGATCTGCAGCAGTTTAAAATTAAAATTAGCAGCATCAAGTTCAGTGGTCAAGGAGAGCCTGCAAAAGTCACAGACACTTCTTCTTCCTTCAGACTCAGCAATTAAAAAACCCAAAACTATCTTACTAAATGTTTAACATAGTATTGACTTCTTTAACGTGTGAGACGAATTATAAACTTTTACTGGCATACTTAAGTTCAGCAAAATTTATAACAACCGAACTTTCCAAATTTAGACACAGTCATTTTGCAGAGCCCAGTCTAACTTTGGAATAGTCAGGAAATTATGTTAGAACCGAATATCATTAGTCTATCAAAACCTAACAGAACAATTTATTTATCATATACAACTTCTTCAGAAACCACTCCCTACGCACAATTACGTAGAGAATGTTTTTTTCTTTTTTTTCTTTTTTGCACCCTACTAAAATTAAGCTACCTTTTAAATAAATAAACAATTCAATGACTCACGACACATCCAAACAACTTAATTTTCCCAATATTTAAGAAATAGCTCTACGAAAGCTAACCATTAAACACTTGCTCGAGTTCAAAATCATAAAGTACTCAGAGATCTGCTGAAATTTATCGCTACATAAGGTATCTAAATCTCTTAGTAGCTAATATACGTCATTAGTTTAAACATTATGAATTAGTATCACTCAAAATAAATTATATCAATTCTACCGTTTCGTGATTTTTCATCATCACAGCATGGAAATTATATTGTCATTGAAACTGTTTTTCAAATATCTGTTAGAAAACTGTTGTAATAATGCCCTTTTATTTGTTCTGTAGTGTTATAAATTCATTCATATTTAAGTCCACGCAAACATTTAAATTATCACGAATTTCGCAGTCTTTTGCATATATATGCACACATAGACGATCTTTTGATAGCAAACTGCAATGAGAACAGTAGCATTCAATATCTTCTAACGGCATTCAAACGACTTTTCAAAAATGCTTACGTGCTATAAATCTCATTTAAATGTGGTCTTCTTTTTTTATATTTTGGCGTTTTTCCCAAGATATTGTGCAGAATTTCATTGATTCCCATGAAAAATAGTGCAATTAAAAAAACCTTTTTTTCTATATGCAAGGCACAATTGCAGAGTTTTATAGGCATGATAAACTTATTTCGCTTTTTTCCTTAACCGTGTTGAAGAAATGTTTCCATCAGGAAAGTTAAAATTAGATTTACAACCATATTTTTCACGCCGCTTTAACCGAAAACTTAAGGCGAATTACGAATACACTGACTCATGTTATTTCCACCACATGTTAGAAAGAAGAGATTTTATCATCTATACAAACCACAAATACCTCACATATGTTCTGTCTTCGAACTCCAGTAAATATCCTCACCATGAAATTCATTACTTTTTCATAATGCCACTGCTTCATGCCGATGACTTTACACGTTCAAAACCAAGGACACAGTTGCCGATGCCTTAATTAGTTCGCATCAAGAAACTAGTTTTCACTAACACAACAGACTTTGCTGTTTTAGTAGTGGATCGAAATAATAGCAATTGTATATAGTCTGGATGTTCGACCAATCACGCTATTCAACGCAGTAGTTTTATGCAACGTATCGAACGATTTTCTACAATACCTGACGCAATTCCTCTCCAAAAGTTCGTCATCGTGTTTACAGAAGTTGAAACTTTGGCCAGCAGATTCGTAGGACCTGGCGTCAATAAAGACGTGCGAACAAGGGACTGAAATCATTTCTACCATAAGCGATCAAATTTTCAAATATTGCGAAATTTTCTACAAAGAATTCAACGTTCTTTTTTTGAACTTTGCAGCTATGCCACTTTATTTTCCACTGGGTATCTATATATTAGATATTCAATGATTAATTTCTTAAACATTTAATGTACTTAGCTATATGGGATCATTCCTGAACATGATTTGGTGATTAGGGTGTTGAGCTTATGATCGTAAAATCATAAGTTCGATTCCCGGACTGAGTGATGCACCTGATGACCATTTCTAGACATGCAGTAAAGAGCTTTGGCAGTATGGTATCTCCTTCCTTGACACCCTTCTTAACTGAGACCTTTACTGGTAATATAATACTGGTAATCCGTTGAGTATCCAGAGTTTGATGTATTGCGCATCGACACCTTGAATTTCCCGAGATTTCAATACTGTTCATTTCGGCGCTATCGAAGGCCTTTTCGTAATCAATAAAAGCGATACACAGAGGAAGCTTGTGTTTGTTCATTCGTAGTGTGAGTGGTGTTAGAGTGAGTATGTGATTTATTGTAATATAATTCTTACGGAAACCTCTGCTGTTGGTCGTCGGGGTGTTTCGATAGCCTGGCAACTATGGCCTTTGCAAACAAGTTAAGTGAGACAAAAGGCATATGGGGCGAGCAACTAACACACCTCCGATTTGTAGATGACATTGTACTCGTCGTTGAAACCACAGACCAGCTGCAGACCATGCTGACAGAGCTGAAAACTCAGAGCTTAGTTGTAAGTCTTAAAAGTAACTCACGAAAATAAAATATATGCGGTCGGAAGACCTAGCACAAGGCCGAATAGCGGTGGGAAGCGATGAAATCGAGGAAATAAAGGAGTACGTCTACTTAGAGTACACTGTGAATATACGCCGAGATATAGATACTGAAATAAGCGCAGGATGGAACGCATTTAACTTAAAGGATGCGCTTCAAACAAAGCTAGACAATGCCATACGTACCAGACTCTTTAATAGCACCGTCCTACCTGCGCGGTGAGATGTGGACTACTACAAAGAGGATAAAACAGCGATTGATTACGACGCAAAGGGTCATGGAAAGATCCATGCCAGAAACATCACTAAGAGAGCACATTCAAAATGAGATAATTCGAGGTGGTATCAAAAAGTCCCCGAACTAGATCTGTAGCATGCCAACAGATGGCAGCTCACGGTTGCGTGTGCAATGAGAGCTGGAAGTGACCTTCATGAGATAGTGTGCCGAGTGACATTACTGTGTTTACTTCACAAGTTGTGAAATTTGGGATTTTGTGATCACGTGTATGCTGTAGTCTACTATTTTTGTCATGGACAGTAAGTTGGAACAGAGAGCCAACGTGAAATGTTACGTTAAACTTGGGATTAATGTGAGACGAAGCGATTTCGGTAGAGGCATAAGGTCAGTCCAAACAGCCTTTGAATATCGCATTGTATCGCTCAAGATAACACCTGCTGAATAGTAAAGAAAGAAATGTATGCATTCCATGCATTCCTAAAAGTGATGGTAACAACATCTTCAGAGTAAAAGAAGAGCTACTGTACTGGTACTTTAAGAATACAGCTGCTTCATGCGACCCAAAGGAGCCTGGATTGACCTACCTACACAAACTTGGAAGAGAAGCAGGCATCATACCAGCACAAGGCAATGCATGGGTACATATCCCATAAGCTAGAGGGCAACAACAGCATTAACGGGAAGAGTATTTTCTCCTGGATCTGCAATATATACATTACATACCTAGAAGGATATGCTTTCGCTATCCAAGAACAGGAGATAACTATTGAATACCTGATAAACAAGGACAAAGATACCACCAAACCCTCACATTGTGATTTAAAAAATGTTGTGCTATATCAGCGTGGTTGATATCGCCCACATCATCAGTAGCTGCTCCAGAATGTATAGAGATACTACCTGCTCCTGAGACATGATATAGTTGCAAAGACTATTTACAATGTTATACGCAGGAAAGACTGCCTTGGCGTATACATCAAAGACATGTCGGTGCCCACAAGTATTCACACCTTTAAAAAACAAGAAATACTGGTGGAATACCTCCAACAAAAACCATCAATTCGGTGCAAAAATAATAGATCTGATATTGTTCTGTGGGACAGGGGACAAAATCATCCGCTGTTGTAGAGGTCAGCTGCCCAGCGGATGTAAATATACAATCAAAAACCCAGGTAAAAGAGAACATCTATGGTGAATTAGTGCTCTTGTACTCTGACTATAAATTCTCATTTGTACTTATCATCATTGGTGTATTAGGTTATGTATCAACAAATTTGCACAAAGACCTAGAAATACATACATGCACACATACATACATACATGCAAACATACATACATACATACATACATACATACATACATGATGGCTGCCCCCTCATTATCGAGTATGGCCATTGCACGAGGCTTAACGTGACTTTTTAGCCCAGCTAAAGACCTACAATGTCTTGTACAGAATTGGCAGTTAAAACCTTTACCAACGATAGCCGGCTGTACTTGTAACTGGGCTTCATGTACCTTTGCATGTCGTTTAAGTCCTCCCGCCGAATTACACTCCCTTCCACATGCCTAACAGATATGATTAGTATGGTGTGTAGCATACATACATACATACATACATACATACATACATACATACATACATACATACATACATACATACATACATACGAATGTACGTATATACGCATATGTGTATCAAATCACAAATTTGATTGACAAACTCTGAGGATGTATATTGTTTTCCTTTCATAAATGAAGTAGAGATCACGGTTTCTGCGTTAACTTCACCTTCGTAACACAAGATGAACACCTATATTAAAGCGATATTTGGCGAGCAAGATAGGACAGGTAGATTGCGTTTGGAGTTCTCAAGTTTCTTATGATCCGTCACCTCTTACATATTCTTGTTGTGCAATAACACGGTGACTGTGAGTAAGACCTTATTTGCATAAAAATGCATAAATATCATTGATTTGTGCCTGCGCCTTTTCTCTTGACTCTCACTGAATTTGCCCAAAGATAGTTTCAACAGCTACCACTCTCTAGCGAGTATGACTTGATAGCATGTACCATACTTTCGCTAATAGTTTGAGGCACCTGTGCTACCTCGAGCTGACCCCGATACTCTTTCGATCCTACCACTCTAACCCAGAAGGACAGCCAGTATATCACAGCAGGAGAGACAGGGTTGCACCAGCACTAGGCCGATACTCATAAGGTCCGAGCAGCATGAAATGAAGTATCTTGCTCAAGGACACAACGCGCTGCTCGGTCTAGGCATTGAATCCATGGCCTTATGATCCTATACTCAACACCCTAACCACTAAGCCACCTTCAGAAATAATTCCATTATTTATGAACATGAAATACTTAGGAGATTAATCATTGAGTGTATAGCATCCACGTATTCGATAGAAAAAAGTATAATTGCAAAATTCTATTAAAACTCACAATCAGCCCCAGCCCTCCAACTGCCCTGCAGCAGTTTAGGTAAAACCAAGGCTTTCAACGCTTAGCGGAAACCAACCAATCTTACAAACTACAATTTTGCTACACCATCATTTTGGACATGAAGGATACTTCCATGCATTACACATTCCTCAAGTATCCCCACTTTCCAAAATGTAGCCAGTCCATCTCTTCCTTCTCTTTCGTTCAATCCTCATCTCTTTCACTTCTCAACCATGGTGGTTCTATGAGCAGTGCTCCAGCGGAAAAAAAACGTCTATATTCAACGTCCGCTTTGTATCCAATCTCACAATACACGTACTTGGCAAATCTTTGCAAAATATATTCCTTCATCTCGTACACTCACACACTCATTCACACGCATATTCGCGAGCACCTCTGGTTACTTCAAACAAATAATTACATAGCCCCTAACGATGTCCTTTGCATTACCTTCCAAAACTGAAGTCAAAAAACTTATCCTTTGTACTCATTAAACACTTCACTCTCTTTCTCTCTTCAGGAATATATCCCAAATTATGGAAATACACTACAGTGTGTGTCACAACCAAGAAAGTGTTCCTATGATCCTGTTTGCTATTGTCCAAACACACTTGCTTCCATCATTTCAAAACTAATGGTGCAGTCATTAACAACCTACGGTACTGTATCAGGTATGTGAAATCCCTGCCAGGACTACCTGCCAGTGAGTACTCTCCACCTTCCTTGGATTGTTTTCTTCCTGTCTTGTCGTGCTTTCGTGACACGTGCTAGCAGAGTTTTCTCTGATTCATACGTTATCATCTCATGGAGGTTCCAGAAGTTTTGCTCCAGTGATTTTTTTCTTTCCCTATACACTCTTCCGTTTGCTCCAATAACGTCTAATCTTTCACAGATTATGCCAACCTTCATTTCTTCCTAACCTTTCGCATTCAGTATTATTCTCACTAATTTGCCACGAATCTCATAAGCAATTACTTTGAAGACATCAACAAGTGGAGTCATGCCAGTCTTGTCAGCTTCCACAACAAAAGTAAATAATTACTGCACTTATCACGGAAACATTGCCTCTAACCACCACTATACTAAACATGAACAGCATGCAATTATAACCATCCCGATCACTTCAATTACTAGACCTCACTAACATTGCTGATCTCTTCTGGCGAACACATACTGCTTCTAAGACAACACTATCCAGTGCGTCTTTCGTTATTTGAGATATTTGTGTCTGGTTTGGGGAAAATTTGGATGATATTTCTAACAATCGTGTAGACGCGTAATGGTTTGCTCTTTAGCTCGAGGAATTTTCGTTGTTAATTGACCCCCAAACCAACCCTAATAGAGTAGAGATATGATGAAACACACCTCGACTATGAATATCTCGTCCTGTTTTCAGACATCGAATATTCTAGTTTACAATATGTAAACATGTATTTTCTTTTTTCAAGATTAGAGTGTCAAAAATAAAGGGAGATTTTACAACTAATACTAGCTATTCGAGTGACCACATAAAAGCTCTTGTTGATGATCCTGTTACTGTTACTATTGTTGTAGCTGGGAGGGGCAGGTTAGCCCCAGATCAAGTCTGAGAAAAAAAGTCTATGATCAAAGACATTCCAACCATAACCGTCCTATTCTTTTTTCTTGTATGCAAAGAACTTATGACTGCATTATCTAGTGTACTCTTGACTAAGAAGCAAGGTGTGGTCTAAGGCTGATTTGGCTACTATATCTAGCATATCGAGTAACAAAGTAAGGGTTTCTTGGTTGTTGTTTATATTGATGGTAATGTTTTTTCCTAGACTCCGCAGAATGAGACTTGAAGGAGGTTAGACTCTCCTTTCTAATAGTTCGAACGAACGTGTAGAAGGCTCCCTTGTGAGTCAGTTGTCGATGTCGGTGGTTGTGCTATTTAGTCGCAGTCAGTTCCGACGTTGCAAGTCTAGAAGTAAAAACTCGTTACAATGGCCCTGGATGGACCATCCTAACTAGTAAATTATATGTCCTTCTCAACAGAAGTATTTACTTCATTGATATCATTTAATACGCATCATGAATTCAAGAACAACAGGATCTGACTGCCTACTCAACTCATAGCTTATCTTTGAGGTGTTGAATATCTCCGGTTTTTTGCATAAAAATGCGAATGGAAAATTTTGATGATTAAACGTAATTCCAAGAAAATTCACGTTTCTCTATTCTGAGAAACTGAAACGTTTGTATTTAAATATATTTAGTTGTGATTAAATAATGAACCTACTGTGTTTTATTACCTAAAAGGTCTAAACAATTTGACAGTTAAGAATTTCAGTAATATCCCCTGGAGCGGGGATATTCCCAGTACCCATTACAATGCCTAATTTCTCTCAGACAAAAATTAAATCAAGACATAGGACAGATAATAGAAAGCGAAGCAGATTCATTCACGAAACAATAATACAAATAAATACGTGTGAAATCGGAAAATGACCACCGTTTAGTCAGATGAGCGGAAAGCTGCAAATATATAGTCAATGGAAACATCAAGAAAGGAATTGTAAAGGAGTAGTATAAAAAAAAAGAACATAAAAGTTTGAAAAGTAAACAAAAATTTACTTAGAGAAAAGAGATTTTATACTTACAAAAACGGCTGGAGTGCAGAGGTGACAACGTGGCGGTCATAAGAGTCGTAAGGTGCTATGAGAAGGGAAAAGGAGCATATAAAATTAACGATTTTCGTCATTTGGGGGCAAATTCTCTTGCAACCTAAGAGAAAATTTTAAGTGCACATGCATTTAATTTGACGACTGTGTTTCATGGGTTTTGTTCCACTGATCGCGAGAATCAAATATCGATTGCAACGGTTAGAACCGACAATTTTAAATGCAGCTGTTAAGAAAATGCATGTTACATGTTTGAACACACAACGTTGCAACGTTTAGAATTGATAATTTATTTTAAGTGCAGGTGTTAAGAAAATACATGTTACAGCAACCTGAGAATGCTGAAATAATTGATGACCATTTTAACCCTACAACAATTTAGGTCAAATTTCGTTAATCAGTTAATCAAAAATCATCTTATGCTTTGCTTGAGTGGCCTAGGTAAAAATTCCTTTGTTTCACCCCATCTTTAGTGCATATTCCATCTGTGTATATAATTTCAAGAAAATCGTTTGAAAACGTTAAAAGTTATGGCAGAAAATAACATTCCTATGAGAATTTGCATTGAAATGTCCTACTGATTTTTGAATAATCGATTCTGATTAAAAGTTATCGATAGTTTTGAAATTCTAAGTGCGTCAGTGACCGCATGGGCATAAGCACCACACACGTATCAAGTTTCATCAAGATTGGTTGAATAGTCTAGGAGGAGTTAAAGTAACAAATTCACAAACACATGCACACACACAGCCACAAACAGACAGAAATTGCTATTTATGTATATAGATTGTCATCATCGTTGTTATTATTATCATTATTGTTGTTATTATTATGTGATGAAAACTCACAGCTTATTTTGCTGGGTATGATGGAATGTGTCAGCTGTCCACAGCCAGCAAACTATGGTAGCACTTGTTTACTCGTCATGCTCCAAGAACCCTGCGAAGAATTCTTGCAGTTCCAAGTACTGCTGGTTTTTGTAGATGTTCTACCTTCACACTTTTTCAGCAATGCTGGAAGTTGAGTGCTGATACTTCCAAGGGCGCCAATTACTATTGATGTCACGTCTACTCTCCTAATTGACCACAACCTTCATGACAATGTTGCAAGAATGATCTATTTGGAGCTCTACGGAAATCAGGTCCTACAAATAATAAAAACTTAGTATGAGAAAACCCTAGAAGGAGTCACCGAGAATGAGAACTGCAAAATCCTGTGGGATGCAATGATTCAGTGCAATCACCTGATCAGACATCGGAAACCGGACATTGTTGTGGTGAATAAAAAAGAAAGAACATGCATGTTAATTGACATAGCATGCCCCGGTTACAAGAAAATAAGGGTAGAGAGGGAAGTGTTGTCTTCTAGCCACTTTGCTGAATGGTGGGTGAAAGTGGCAAGAATAGTACGAGTGAACGGGACTACCCCGAGCATACCCCTGTAGTTGGAAAAAAGGAAACAAAAAAAGGCACCTGCCCCAAAAGTCAGGGTACCCATGGTTTTTTTATAGGATTTTTCCATGAGCAGCCCTCGAACGTTGGGTGCATATATTTGTTTGCTTCTTTTGATTTCATTCTAAGTGATTCAGTAATAATAAAGAATGCTCTTGCTTTGAGACGCCAAATTATTTTGATCTCCATCTCCACGTCCTTATATTTGCTCAATTTCTCAAATGTTCTCAGAATGTTTTTATTAGCTATGGCTGCAACATCCATCAAAAGACAAGCCTTACCGCATGATTTTTCACAATGATATCTGGTCGGTTAGCCTATATTTCCCGATCAGTCTGATACATTCAGTATCCCGTGCAACTTGTGGTGATTTATGTTCCCATAAATTCCTTAAGTGAAGGATATTATATGCACGGCATATTGATTAGTGTATGCATTGAGATGCCCTGTCAAGTCGTTGAAAATACTTTGTCCTTGGAACTAATCCCTGCCATGCCGGGAGGCTGGTTTGTTTGATTATAATTTTTATTTGTTTTGCTTTTTCAGTTCGTGTATTGGTTCATCTAGTATTTTCCGAAAGTCTATCACATCTTTCGTCGTTGAGTGCAGCTTAGCTTTATGGCACTTTGAGGTTTCAGAACCAGCTTTAACATCCAGTTATTTGCCTGCTGCAAATAGGAAAAATGTTCCACGGTTATTTTCAATGAAAGCTGTGACTGTGCTAATTCCCAATCGCCTTCTTTTCTCGGAAAATATAATCAATACTTTTCCCGGAAAGTATAATCGATACTTTTCCCGGAAGGTATAATCGACCATTTAATTGGAAGGTATAATCGATTCCTTTCTCGAAAAGTATAGACAATCATAATTATTTTAATATCTTGGAAGTATAGTAAATAACTTGGAAGTACAGATTCTATGGTAAAAGAAGACCTATCTTTAGGTATAAGGATAAGTTGAAACAATCGCTAAAATCCCTACAGATTAATTTAACATATTGTTTTCCTTCAAACACTCGTGCATCGAAATCAACCATCCTCATCATCATTATAATCACCCTCATCGTCGTCGTCATCATCATCATCATATCATCATCATCATTATTATTATTATTATTATTATTATTATTATTATTATTATTATTATTATTATTATTATTATTATTATCATCATCATTATTAAGGCGGCGAGCTGGCAGAATCGTTAGCGCGCTGGATGGAATGCTTAGCGGTATTTCACCGGTCGCTACGTTCTGGATTCAAATTCCGCTGAGGTCGACTTTGCCTTTCATCCTAACGGGGTCGATAAATTAAGTACCAGTTAAACACTGGGTCGATATGATCGACTTGTTCCCACCCCAAAAATCTGAGGCCTTGTGCCTCCAGTAGAAAGGATCATTATTATCATTATGATAATTACTATTATTATTATTATTATTATCATTGCTATAATTATTATTATAATTATTATTACCAGTTGAGAACTGATGTCAATGTAATTGACTCATCCCCTTCACCAAAATTGCTGCTCTTGTGGCAAAATTTGAAAATATTATCATTATTATTATTTTATGTTTGACTTTTGCTTTGCATTTTACAAGTTGGATCCAAATCTCACCCAGAGACCTCAAGAGACAACAAGTTAGAAGTTCATGTAGGTGTTATGCCTAGGGTACCATATATTTGGATTTGTACATAGTGTTGTTATAGAGAATGTTTAAGAAACCATAAGAAAATTATGTTTGTTTTAAAATTTGAGATCACATAGACAGTATTTTACGTAGGATATGGGCAGTTCCCATGAGCACTATCTTTTGAACTTCAACCATTTTGGGGTTTCCTGGTATCTGAGCTAGGTAGTAATCAGCCCGTTTCGCTGTCCATTCCCAGGGCACCTATGACAATAGGTATTGTTTTAGTCTTCAGGTTCCACATTTTGCTAATTTCTATTTCAAGATCTTTATATTTGCTCAGTTTTTGGGACAGTCATATCAATGAGGAGGCATGATTTTTGTCTGAAGTCTTTCAGTATGATGTCTGGCATATTTACATCTATCTTTCTGTCAGTTTGAATGGTGAAGTTCCAGAGGAGTGCGATGTGATCATTTTCAAGTACTGGGGGTGGTTTGTGTTCCCACCAGTTTTTATCTTGGGGCAAGTCCAGGTTTTTGCATATTACTCAGTGAATATATTGTGCAGCTCTATCAAGCCTGTTGGGATACTCTGTAGGCGCAAGCAGACTGCACATGGAGACAACATGATTGATGGTCTCATTTTGTTGTTGGCATATACGACATAATGGGGAGCTGCGGTTCTTTAATATGTTGGCCTGGTAGTTCTTTGTAGGTAGGCATTGATCTTGGGCTGCTATGATAAATCCCTCTGTTTCTGATTTCAAGCCAGAGGCCATTAGCCATTGATGGGTAAGGGCTTTGTCAATATCTGCATTATTCGCTCTCTTTGGGTATTTGCCATTGAGAGGTTTTTCCATTATTATTATTATTATTATTATTATTATTATTATTATTATTATTATTATTATTATTATTATTATTAAGGCGGTGAGCTGGCAGAATCATTAGCACGCCGAGCGAAATGCTTATCCGTAGTTCGCCCGTCGCTACGTTCTGAGTTAAAATTCCGCCGAGGTTGACTTTATCTTTCATCCTTTCGAGGTCGACAAAATAAGTAGCAGTTGAACATTAGGTCCATGTAATTAACTCATCCCCTCTCCACAAAATTGCTGCTATTGTGGCAAAGTTTGAAACCATCATAATTATTATTGTTTTTGTATTGTCCCCTCATTCTTCGCCCTTATGGCAAATAAATTAAATCATTACTATTTTTTTTTATCAGTAGTTTTATTTTTATCACATGTTTTCACTACACTACCGAGCGCAGCTCTGTGTGCCTTGAGTATGTGCTGTGGTTTGTTGTCATGATCTCATTTTTACTGTATTGAAAGTGTTTTACGGAGGATGTGTGCGGTGCTTGGTAGTGCTACTTTTTGTATGTTATATATACTTGTTAGTCCTGGTGCTTTTGTTATGGATTTGCCTGAATATTCTTTTATCATACCTAATGCGCCTATTATGATAGGAATTGTTTCTGTTTTTAGACTCGACATTCGAGTTACCTCTATTTCCAGGTCTTTGTATTTTGAAAGTTTCTCCGTCTCTTTTAGAGAAACACTGTCATCTGTTGGTATTGATACATCAATTAGAAAACTTTTTTTTTTCATGATCTCTGACAACTACATCCGGCCTATTGGTCTTAATTTCTCTATCTATGTGCATTGGCATATACCAGAGTATGGTTACTTTCTCACTTTCTGTGATCTTTTCTGGCGTGTGTCTATACCATCTTTTTTCCGTTGTTATTCCATAGCGTTGGCACAGCTTCAAGTGTATGTAAATCCTGACTCTGTCGTGTCTGTGAACATATTCCTTCTTAGCCGGGATTGGGCAGCCAGAGACAATACGATTTATTGTTTCTTGTCCATCTCCACATATTATGTAGTTACTTGTATTTCTTTTCATTACATGTTTTTGGTAATTTCTGGTGGGGAGGCTTTGGTCTTTTGCTGCATTTAAAAATCCTTCAGTCTCTGCTTGGAGACCTGAGCTTCTCAGCCATTGTTGGGATTTTGCTTTGTCTTTTCGTTTAGTTTAATCGAGTATTTGCCATGAAGGGGCTTTTCTTGCCATCGTTTTATCATGGTCCGTTGCTGTTCCCGTTTTAGTTTGGATTTCAGTTGTTTTACAGCTTTTGTTGTTTCTTCTTTTTCTTCATAGTTGTTAGATACTATGACTTCTTTTTCTATATTTGTCAGCTTCCTTAAAGTCTGAAAACAGTCTTGGATTCTTTTACTGTTTCAATGACCTTTTGAATATTTCAAGACGCTGATAGTTCTCTTTCTTAACTATATTCAGTATTGTTTTTCAAACCTATTGTCCAGGTACTAATGGTGTCTTCTGTGTTTAACAACCCTCTGCCTCCTACCTTTCTTGATAAGTAGAGCCAATGGAAGATGGCAGGACAATTACGTATCACAATGCGCTCAGCTGGTAGCTGAATCAGTCCTATACGTGACAGTTGGTATTTGACGTAACTCCACAAATAAACAATGCCCGGATTCTGGACGAGTGAGTGTAGAGCAGTTTCCTCGCTCTGCACGTATCTCAGGCAGTCTCGATTGGCGGCACATCAATGTCTGTAAAGTTTATGCCAACCAATAATGCTTCCGAGTGTAAGAATTCAAGAATTTATCCATAGACTACTTCTCAAAAGTCCTCAGTAACATACCAGCTAATTGATTTTCGTCGACGATAGACTTTCCCCGAGAACGTCGTCGCCAGAACTTTCATTACTCGCATTTCTTGACCGATAGAGGGCAGTGGATGCTTGATAGCATTCTAAATGTCACGCAGAGATCTGTGAGTGCTTGGCGATACTCAAGATGCCAAGAGACCTATTTCAATCTTGTTTGATCCAGGACTGCAGCTCTGACAAAGAATGGAGCTAAGGAATACGTGGCTGACAAACAGCAACCTCATATCTTCATCGTAAAGGAATTGATAGAAATATCGCAGCCTTGAAATAATAATAATAGTTTCTGATTTAGGGACAGGGTGCGTGACATTTAGAATGCTGCTAAGCTGTGGAAAAACCGATTTGACAAAGGATGATGATATCTATTCAATTAAAATATAACAAAGCTTAGGAGTAACAAAACTTAGGAGTGTTCAAAACGTGCTTGGTAATATATCTCAACAGGTTTATTATTTAATCACAGCTAAATATATTTAAATACAAACCGTCCAATTTCTCAGAATAGAGAAAGGCAAATTTTCTTGAAATTACGAGTAGTCATTAAAAGATGTAGACTAGGCGGTCAGATCCTGATGTCCTTGAATTCATGACGTAACTACGTGTTAAAAGACTTCGTAACTACTTGTCCTTCTTAGCCAAAGGAGATCAGTTGGAAGAGCTTCGCATTGGACTCACCTACTAGCCAGATCAGTGCTGCACGCGATAGCTGCTGTTCGACATAACTCCAAAAGTCAGCAATGCCCTGGCGTTGGACGAGTGCAAACAGAACTTTTTTGTTGCTTGCTGCAATCTAGGATGAGCCCGGATGACGACAATTCGTCTTTGTACAGTTTATCTAGAATTGGTAATTCCCACTACAGCATTACTAAGCCAGCAGTTTCCGAAAATTATCAATGAGCTTTGTTCTGAATGTGTTTATGAAGTGATTAGCCGGTTGATTTTCATTGACATCCGGAGTTTATCAGAGAATGTCGTCGCCTTCATTCACGACTTATCCTCCGTAGAACGCCAACGTGGAACTTCTACCCAGTGGCTTGCCCGAGGAGCAGAGATCTGTAAGTGCTTGGCGACACTCAAGATGCCAAGAGATCTATTTCAGTCTTGCTTGATCCAGGACTGCAGCTCTGCCAAAGACAGGAGCTAAGGAATTGATGGAAATATCGCAGCCTTGAAATAACAATAATAGTTTCTAATTTAGGGACAAGCCCAGCAGTTTTGATTAGAGGAAGAAAATCGATACCATTGACGCTACTATTGGACTGGTACTTTATTTGATCAACACCGAAAGAATAAAATGGCAAAGGTAACTGGGATTTGAATTAAGAACATTGAGAGCCAGATCAAAATGCTTTACAGTATTTCTTCCAGTTCTTTCCATTCTGAGTTCAAATTCCGCCGAGAACAACTTTGCTTTTCTCTAGAATCGATAAAATTAAACATCTCTCTTGTACTGGGAACGAAGCTGTCGACTTATCTCATTTCACATAAGGATGTTAGCCTTGTGTCTAAATCAGAAATAATAATAACAGGAGTGCTATAAGAGCGTAAATCTCTGCCAAGGCAACACCAACCTCCTCTCAACGATTAGCCAGAGATGATTTTAAAAATGAGAATATCAGAAATAGACTCGACTGCTCTCATAAACGTGAATACTAAAAATGAACCCGACTGCTCTCAAAAGTTAAGTAAAAAAAGAAAAAAAGAAAAATCCAGAATCCTTGTCCAGTACCGGATCGATTCCAAAACCTAATCAGTTTGTGCTAGTCAGAGTTTCATCCGAATCCATCAATCGATTCTTGAGATATATTGTCCACGGACAAACAAACAAACACGATTGAAGACAGTACCTCCACCTTCGCTAAGGTGGAGTTAATAATAATAATAATAATAATAATAATAATAATAATAATAATAATAATAATAATAATAATAATAATAATAATGATAATAATAAATGGTGTTAGGAAGACACTCGGCAAGAAATAGAAACAGAATTGAAAGAAGATGATAATGAAAATAATAATAATAACAATCCTTGGGGAAGGGATAGTCAATTACATTGACCTCCAGAGTTCTACACCAAATTGTTCATTTACAAAGTTATGTGATAGAGAAAGGGGAAGAAAGACAGAAAAAGACAGTAAAAAATAAAAATAGAAAAATAAAGGGGAAAAGGGAAAGAAAATTCACAACGACAATGCTCTTCTCAATACGTGTGACGTACCAGTTAAGACAATCTTTTGCACTTATTGTATGGATGGTAAGACAGGGATCATTCTTAAATAATTTTCAGTTCCTTTTTTGATCATTCCAAGTGCTCCTACAGTCACTGGTATTGTAACCGTCTTGAGGTGCCACTTTTTCGATTTCGATGAGCAAATCTTTATATTTTCTAAGCTTAACAAATTATTTTAAAGAGTTATTATAGTCACAGAGTAATGTCATGTCAATCAATAAACAGACTTTATTGCTTTTGTCTTTCACAACAATATCTGGTTTGTTTGCTTTGATGGTCCAGTCTGTACATACTTGGAAGCCCCAAAGAATAGTTATGTTTTCTCCCTCGGTTACAGCTTGTATCATTTGTCAGTAGTTTTGATTTTATAATGCTGACACATTATCCAGTGTAGATATTGGCCAACTCTGTTATGTCTTGATTTGTACTCTACAGGTGCTAGAACCTTACATCCAGAAATTAGGTGCTCCACTTTTTCTATCCCATCGTTGCAGTATCGGCATTTTAGATATACACCATTTTTCATCACATTGTCTTGATAGTTCCGGGTGAATAAGCTCTGATCTTTGGCAGTCAAGATAAAGCCTTCACTCTCTGCCTTTAGCCCTGAGCTCCGTAACCACTGATAGGTGTGCTTCTGGTCTACAACAGCTTGTTTGCTACGGGCCACATATTTGCCATGCAGAGGTTTTTGTTCCCACCTATCAGCCAATTGTTCAAGCGCATTTTGCTTTGCTATTGATTTAACCTTCTTTGCAACTACAGTTGCTGCACTTCCATCATGCTGTTCAACTTGGGTATTATGCATAAGCTCACTCGAGAATATTTTGCTCTCCTTCATAACAGAATGTAGCTTCTTACATCTTTCATGGTTTTCAATGAGATTTAGCATCCAGTGGTTGGATGTTTCAAGATATTTTACCAGTCCAATTGTGGTGGTTTTGTAAGAGATTTTAAACTGGATCAAGCCACGACCTCCTTGAGCTCTGGGTAGTTAAAAATGATATGCGTCTGCTTTTGGGCGGTACACCTTATTGCAAGTTAGCAGCTTACAGATTTTCCTGTCAGTCTTCCTTATTTTGTTCATATTCCAGTTCAACACACTGAATCTGTAATTAACAACCGGAAATGCTAAGGAATTTATAGCTAACATCTTATTGCGTGCATTTAACTCAGATTTAAGGACTGCTTGAAGTCTCCTGTAACACTCCTTCCTGATCTTCTCTTTCATACTTACATGTTGAATGCCAGATCCCTCATTTATTCCGAGGTATTTGTAAGTTTGTTCCTACTCGAGTTCTTTTATGACTATGTCAACATCCAACTCCACTGAAAGTGAGGTCTTCCGTTTCCCTTTCTGGAAAGTGGCCTTGGCACATTTATCAAGACCAAATTCTATCCCAATGTCATCACTGAATGCTTTCACAGTACGTAGTAGTCCTTCAAGCTCATTATCGTCTTTGCCATAGAGTTTTAAGTCATCTATATAAAATAGATTACTTATTTTCTTGTAGCCAATTTTCATCCATACACTGTTCTGTTAAGTTCACTTGTCAGAGGTATTAGGGCTATACAGAAAATTAAAGGTGAAAATAAGTCACCTTGGAAAATGCCGCAGTTGATATTAATATTTTTTATGGTCAGTACTCTATTAGAGTGGTATTGTTGGAGATTTGTATTCCACGTTGACATGTTGTGCTTCAGGAAGTTTGAAATCACAGGAGAAATTTTGAAGGTAGCCAGCGATTTTAAGATCCATGATTGTGGTATGCTGTCGAAGGCCTTTTTATAATCAATCCATACAGAAGTGAGCTTTCTGCGTTTGTTATAACAGTTCTCAAGGATCATGCGATTGACAAAGCGTTGGTCTTTGCATCCATGATTATCATTATTATTATTATTATTATTATTATTATTATTATTATTGTTCAGTAGTTTTATTTTTATAACGTGCTTTCACTTCACTACCCAGCGCAGCTCTGTGTGTCTTGGGTATGTGCTGTGGTTTGCTGTGATGCTCTTATGGTTACTGTATTGAAAGTGTTTTGCATAGGATGTGTAGTGCCCAGTAGTGCAATTTTCTGTATGTTATATATATTTGTAAGTCCTGGTGTTTTTGTTATGTATTTGTCTGAATATTTTTTTATTATACCTAAGGCACCTACTATGGTAGGAATTGTTTCTGTTTTTAGATTCCACATTCGAGTTACCTCTATTTCCAGGTTTTTGTATTTTGAAAGTTTTTCCATTTCTTTTAGGGAAACGTTGTCATCTGCTGGTATTGATACATCAATTAGAAAGCATTTTTTTTTCTTCATGATCTTTGACAACTATATCTGGTCTATTTGCCTTAATTTCTCTATTATTATTATTATTATTATTATTATTATTATTATTATTATTATTATTATTATTATTATTATTATTATCATTATTATTTGTTTGACTTTTGTTTTGTATTTGTACATGTTGACTCCAGGTCTCATCCAGAGACTTCAAGAGACAAGTTAGAAGTTCATGTTGGTGTTATGCCTTGTGTGTCATATATTTGGTTTTACATATAGTATTGTTCGAGTGAATGTTTAAGAAAACATAAGAAAACTATGAGTTTGTTTTAAAATTTGAGATTACATAGACAGTATTTTCTATAGGATATGGACAGTCCCTATGAACACTATCTTTCGAATTTCTACCATTTTGGGGTTTCCTGGTATCTGAGCTAGGTAGGAATCAGCCTCTTTTGCTATCATTCTTAGGGCACCAATGACAACAAGTATTGTTTTAGTCTTGAGGTTCCATATTTTGCCAATTTCTATTTCAAGATCTTTATATTTGCTCAGTTTTTGGTAGGTCTTGACAGATACATTTACGTCAATTGGGACAGTCATATCAATGAGGAAGCATGATTTTTGGTTGAAGTCTTTCAATACAATGTCTGGCTTATGTGCATCTATCGTTCTGTCAGTTTGAATGGTGAAGTTCCAGAGGAGTGAGATGTGATCATTTTCAAGCACTGGCGGTAGTTTGCGTTCCCACCAGTTTTTATCATGGGACAGGTCCAGGTTTTTTCAAATTACCCAGTGGATATATTGTGCTGCTCTATCATGCCTGTCGAGATACTCTGTAGGTACAAGAAGACACAACACGATCAATGGTTTCATTTTGTTGTTGACATACATGACATGTTGGGCTACTGCTATTTTTTAATATGTTGACCTGGTAGTTCCGTGTAGGTAGACATTGATCTTGGGCTGCTATGATAAACCCTTTTGTTTCTAATTTTAAGCCAGAAGACACTAATCATTGATGGGTAAGAACTTTGTCAACATTGGCACTATTAGCCCTCTTTGGGTATTTGCTATTGAGAGATTTTTCTTGCCATTTATCAGTAAGAATATCTAAGGCAGCAGTTTTAGTACGGATTTTTATTATTATTATTTTATGTTTGACTTTTGCTTTGCATTTGTACAAGTTGGATCCAAGTCTCACCCAGAGACCTCAAGAGACAAGTTAGAAGTTCATGTAGGCGTTATGCCTAGGGTACCATATATTTGGATTTGTACAGTGTTGTTCTAGTGAATGTTTAAGAAACCATAAGAAAATTATGTGTTTGTTTTAAAATTTGAAATCACATAGACAGTATTTTACGTAGGATATGGGCAGTTCCCATGAGCACTATCTTTTGAACTTCAGCCATTTTGGGGTTTCCTGGTATCTGAGCTAGGTAGTAATCAGCCCGTTTCGCTGTCTGTTTATTATTATTATTATTATTATTATTATTATTATTATTATTATTATTATTATTATTATTATTATTATTATTATTATTATTATCATTGAGTGAGAGAGCAGAGCATGCCATCAAAGTGACACTGGGGTAAAATATACGCAGCCCAATATACCCATCATGACTACCCGTCTGATAAGGGTACACCAGGCACATGCATCACAACCATATGTGCGTGACATGGTGATCTCATATCAAGATAAACAGCGCATGACCTCGCAGGTGGGGCCCAGTTAGAATTTTCTTCATGTCGAGTAGCCTATCCCGCTCAGAAGGTCCCTGAATAAGGTTTGTTTAAGGATGTTGAGCAAAACACCCAGGTTTCCAAAGGTGAATTATTCAAACCCCAAAGAATTCCTCTCAACACATGGCTATGATGCTCCCCCACTACTTCTGCTCATAATCAGAGATGCACATATCGTCAGACACCAAGGGACATGCTCAACTGGTTACGGTCAAACAACTGATTATTATTATTATTATTATTATTATTATTATTATTATTATTATTATTATTATTATTATTATTATTATCATTATTATTATTATTATTATTATTATTATTATTATTATTATTATTATTATTATTATTGTATGACAGAACTATTCCCTCTAAGCCGTGCACACATGTATTTTGTAATGCACAAGTAATTAATGCATACACAAGAATTTGTGTTGCACATAAATAGTTAGTTGTCTAAAATAATGTAAAAATTAATAGCTATATTCAGAGCCTTCATACTTAGTCACAGAAAAATGTTTTGCACAATATAAGATATATACCCATTCTGACTTAGAGAAATTAAAGGAAACATTCTGATAGGACATACAGATAAGACTCAGTGAGGAAGAATTTGAAACTCAAGAAGAACCATATACATTAAATAATCGAGATGAGAGGTAGGTGAAAAATCATAGGTAGTTGATTAATTTCAGTTTTGCCATGAATCCATCTGACAATCCGTTAAAGAAACACACTTAAAATTTTCCTACGACACAATAAATCTTGTCCTTGAACGTTATTGTACTTTTTGTCCACTGATTAGATCTCGTTCAGGCTTATACTCAATTTTCCTAACAGCAAGTTTGATTCTCGTCTGAATAAGAGCCACAGCTAAAACAGTAACTTAAACCATTTTCCTACATATGCCTCTCTACATCCAATTCATAACCAAAGCCTACCCCTAAAAAACACACAAAAGAACACAATTAACAGCAACCTGGAGAAGTTGCTAGCACCAACACGAACGTAAAGAACGTTCGGAAACAATCTCCTCTTCCATCACGATTTCCGTACAGCAAGAGCTACTGCTGACTCATTTTCCTGCATCAGTTATACCAGCCAACAATACTCTTCAGTCTTTAGAAATTCAGTGAAATTAGCGGTGTTATCCTGGGTACATTCGGTGATCAATGGGATGAGAATCTCCAAACTAAATTACCCGTGTACTATATTTACGTCCTATCTTTTATATCAGACTTTCCACTCCACACTCCATAAATTTTGATGTACCCCAAATTTATATTTTCCACACACGTTTGTAAACCAGTGTATGTGCACATGTGATGCATATCTATGTAGGAGTGTATCATTGTGTTTAACTTATTAAGACGTCAATGTCTGGTACGATTCAGTAAAGTTTTCATATCCTGGTTGCATTAAAACTTTTCTTTGATATTGCTTATTTCTTTTGTTTTGCAAGCATGGCCAAGTAGGTAACATTTATGTGTTCGGCTACCATTTGGTCACTTTTAACGTTCTGTAAAGAATGACTCGTTGCAGAATTGTTCAAGGTATGATACTCAATACAGACCAGCATGTCATTTAAAAGGACACGAGATACTATTCATATTTTCTACAAAATAATTTTCTAGGAAATATTTACAAAAATCTCTAAGCAGTCATAAATGTGTACGTGCGGTTGAAACCATACCTACAAAAGAATGTAATTGCTTGGACTTAAAAAAATTTTATGTGACCCACAAGTAAATTTCATATCATATATTTCGTTTCATATTCAGACTTACTGCGAGGATAACTTCTCAAATATTATCATTGCTAAGGATAAATTATTATTTTTTTTTTTTTTTAGGAGTAACTCTTTCATTGTCTGATAGATAAGCCAGTGATAACCTTTCGGTAACCAACGTACAACTAGATAACGCTGATATGACGTAGGGGCGGGTGGTTTTTCAGTATTTTAATTTGATTTGAATCCTGATACAAGCAATTATCACGATTTCAGTCTATATGTGTGCGTGCGCGCATGAGTGTGTGTTAAATATACAACAATTTTCTATATACCAGCAGCCCTTAATATTGTGTATTCCCAACAAAGAATTGAAATAATCTACGCTCACAATCCAGAGTTTCTTTGGTCTTTCTTGTGCTTTAAAATCTAACATCTTGATTTTAGATGCTTAGTACGCTCATGGGGAGAATTTTTAATTCCTTTGAAAACCATTCTTAACTAATGCATTTCACAAACTGACTTTTCACACTCTCTCTCTCTCTCTCTCTCTCTCTCTCTCTCTCTCTCTCTCTCTCTCTCTCCCCCTCTCTCTTTCTCTCTCTCTCTCTCTCTCTCTCTCTCTCTCTCTCTCTCTCTCTCGCTTTCATTCTTTCTCTCTTTTAGTCTCTTTCGCTTCATATATATATATGGAGAGAGAGAGAGAGAACGAGATAGAGAGAGAACGAGATAGAGAGAGAACGATATAGAGAGAGAACGAGATAGAGAGAGAACGAGATAGAGAGAGAACGAGATAGAGAGAGAACGAGATAGAGAGAGAACGAGATAGAGAGAGAACGAGATAGAGAGAGAACGAGATAGAGAGAGATCCTTGTGAGTGGATTTGGTGGACGGAAAGAAGCCCGTCGTATATTTGTGTGTGTGTGTGTGTGTGTGTGTGTGTGTGTGTGTGTGTGTGTGTGTGTGTGTGTGTGTGTGTGTGTGTGTGTGCCTGTCTGTCTTTCTGTCTGTATCTGTTTATCTGTCTGTCTATCCGTGCTTGTGTGTGTGTTTGTGTGTGTATGTGTGTGTGTGTGTGTGTGTGTGTGTGTGTGTGTGTGTGTGTGTGTGTGTGTGTGTGTGTGACCACCGCTTGACAATTCGACCCAAGAGAATGATAGAGTAAGTACAAGGCTTTAAAAAAAATAAGTACTGGAGTCGATTCATTTGACTAAAATTTCTTCAAGGTGGTGCCCCAGTATGGTCGCAAGCTAATGAGTGAAACAAGTAAAAGATAAACGGTAAAAGATATGCGCGCGTGCACGAACACACACACACACACACACACACACACACACGCACACACACACACACACACACACATACACACATTCATACATCTCGGAATTTGTTGTGAAGAATTTCTTCGAGGGATGAGGAGAGGAATTTCAGAAAATTCACTCATGTCGATTTTATTTTCTCATAACTTTCGGAAAAAGGGGTATTTTTAGATGAAGTTTCCCACAAATACCTTTCAGTGTATATTGCAATTTGATGTGAAAAAGAAATAATGGTAAACACGCGTACATACATACTGACACACAACTCAAATTTTTTTCGAAATTTCAAGTTTCATTCTGTAAACATATGTGATGTGTGGCAGTATGTATGTGTGATAGACACCAATTCTTTTATGGGGGGGGGGGGGTTCATATTCAGTTCCGATATAATTGTAACTTAAGCATACTGAAAGGTATTTGTAGAAAATTTTACCAAAAAATATCCAGGTTTCTAAAAGTTATGAGAAAACAAAAGCAAATCCCATGAATTTTCCGAAACTCGAATCTAGTTTGTTTAGTTGCCAGCATTTCGAAAATTAAAGTTTATCGAAAATTTTAAAATTTGGCACAATAATAAACTTTTCCTAGCTGAATTGCTGGAGCTATTTCAGTTTTACCAGAAAAATGGTTTTAAAAAGTTATAGAGGTTTAAAGTTTGATCATTTTCACCCAGTCAGGAAACAGGATTTGGAAGCTGTCATTTTGTGAGTGACTGCACATTTTGTTGTAAATATCCGGAAAATAGACCGTATTGTCAAGAAAGAGTAAACGTCTTTTGTATTTTAAGCATTGCGATAATACGAACTTGAAAAATTTATCCAAAAATATCATTTAGCTGTTATTTTTAGCATACCTCACAACCGCCTCCCTACCAAAATGAAATGAGTAAGCAACACATATTTTGTGGTTTTAAGCATTCAATATGCATTGTTCTAAAACATGTAGATGTTTATATGTTATATATTAAAATAAAACAATGAACAAAATATGATTACAAAAAACAAACATTTAAGCATACAATAAGCAACACATTACAAAATATTTTTAAAAATTAAAAGCGTAAGTTAGAAATACATTAAATCAATTTCTCAAACAAATTACAATTTTCGTATCTCCTGCGCCACATAAATTCACAGAGATATGAATCCACCATAGAATGGTGAGTGCCACATCGTCGTTTATTACCTCACTCCACAGAGACCCCACACACACACTTTCCACTTGTTGAGTGTGGGTACCAACTTTCGGATTAACAAACCCAACGCTGTGATTCACCGTTCTATGCTCAAAATTGTAATCATCAATTCCAGGAATGTGAGAGTACGCCCTCCACAGATCGCCGAAAATTGTGGTTCCTGAAAGAATCAAGTCACGTATGCATTCTTCCTGTGTGTTACGATCCCGCATACAGAAAAACCTGTCTGGCCTCGCGACACACTCCTCAGAAAACCCGCTGCTCATGTAGGACCCTTCCTCTGTTGTACTTACGTCTTGAGAAGACTGTTTTGTCTATTTCAACAATCTTCCTAGGACCACCAACTTAAATAGCTGTAAAGGAAGAGCACTACATTCCTAAGAGGAAGAGCACGTGCTTTCTCGCAGACAAAAGAGTTCTCATGTTCCGCTTATTACTCTGGTAACAGGCATGAATGTGTCTGTAGCTTACGATTGGCTAAAATTATCAAAATTATCAAACTTTAATTGATAATAACTCTATATTTATTGATTTATAGGGAAAATTATTTTCCCGCCATTCATCAGCGAATGAAAGTGTATCATTACACTGAATATGAAATCACTTCGAACAGAATTGGTGCTGGCAGCCAACCCGTCTAGATCGTCTACATCTTTTAGAACATTGTCATTTTATAAGATTTTGCTGGCAAAACTCAGAACGCCGTCGACGTTGACGTTTTATCGTGTGTCCTATAATTTAATTGGTTTTTTCTTGACCACTTCATCCCCTCTTACCGTGTTTATACCTGCCGCTGATGACTAATGAGACCGATTCTTACATAGAAGCATCTGTTGCAAAGTTCACAAAGGATCCGTGGTGGAGGCTTTGCTTGTTGCAACCTCCATTTTCTTTCTTGTCGTTTCTCTTCCTCTTTCCTCTGTCGTTCAGCTTCAATATGATCTGTCACAGTTAACTTTTCACTTGGCTTGGACATCCTTCAAGTAAACAAGCAAAAATCTATTGCAAGATGGAATACATATACCTCTGCCACCTAAGCTATATTAACTTTCGTTCTAACATAATTTTCCGGATTATTCACACAAGGATAAATTTGCACGAATTTCTACACGGATATTTACCACTGGAATGAAACTACTCTTCAAGTACTGTTCTCTCTTTTTTCAGCACATCACACTCTTTACCACTTCATACTAAAAATATCCGCCTATGGACATAATAATAGATAACTTTATTTTTTCTGTCTCCGATGAAGGGAAGTACTGGATCTTCCCAGAAACAGCTGTAAGACTCTATCCATAAATTTCTTCAACCTTACCTTTACTCTCTTTATCTTTTTGTTTTTATATATTTACATATACACACGCTAATACACGACTTATAATACCCAATCCTGTTCATACAACGATCGGGGCAAACTAATCGGTATACAGTACTTACTCGGTATTACCTGTATCCTCCGGGGTTTGGTTAAATCCAATACCCTCCTCAACCTTATATATATATATACTAATGGATGCGTGCCGTTCGATCATATAATAATATAATAAATATATATATGTATTTATACATACATATATGTACATACCTACATATATATGTATATATATATATGCATAAATGGGTACAGGACGTCAAAAAACGTGACAAAAATGAAAAAACGAGAACAAAAAAACACATGGAAACCGAATTTTTTCCGAACAACTTAAGAAACAAATAGAGAAACGAGACAGGCAACATAAAGAACAATCCCTTCATCAGCTATTCAATAAAATTTGGGATTTTGTGGAGGTAACAAAAACAGGACAGTAAGAACAAAGCAGTAAAAACAAACGGTAAGGGCTGTTAAGCCATAACGAGGTAAAGTGGTGAACGCTGGAGAAAGGAGCTATGACAGGAGACAGGCAAAAATAGGTCTTGTCTCTTGTAAAGCAAGAGGGAGTAAGAATAATAGCCGCTGGTCACGTGTGAGCAACGAGAGAGTCAAGGAGGAACAGTGAGGGAGAGAGGGACAGAAAGGGACCGGTTTACGTCTGTAAATGTTTTCGTGAAATTTTTTCTCCACAAGATCATGGCTTTACAGGAATAAGAGTGAAAAACTACTTCAATATAACCGATTTTCAGATTTTTTTACTTCCTTTTAAAAAATACAGATTCTGTGAATGAATTTAACTAGATGCCATGATAGATCGCTGACCACTACATTTATATTTTTTCTCCTTGTTTCTCTCCTTATTTCTTTCTGTGTTCCTTTCAGTTGAAGAGCGTAGGCTCGAAACGTCAAAGACTTTCTCTATTCCCGAGCGTTAAACTAATACATACATTTGTTGTTTATACCACCTGTCTTCGTCTGTTGCTTTCGTAAATTCTCCCATATATGTGTGTGTGTGTGTGTGTCTATCTATACATATATATATATATATATATATACATATAGTTGAAATTAACAGAAAAACAAAAAATGCATACATACATACATATCAGGCACGTGCTGTCAGTAATTACTCATGATAGGCAGTCGGTGACATTTATGTATTCGACAAGTCGTAAATCCCCTTGGTGTATTATAATCAAATGAATAATAATAGGCGATGGATAATTGGCAGCTCAATATAACAGTTTCTTACGCATTTTTAATAGTTAGCTTCGCGAGACTTCAGCCAGGTCTCCGCTATATTCTTGGGATATTGTTTTGTTTCTAAAATAGTGTTTCATCTTGTAATGAAGTAATGTTCTCATTTTTCTTTTTAAAATGTGTTAGAAACAGCTGTAACAAGCTGATAATTTTCCATCGTCTATTTTGATTTATTATATATTCGTACTAACAAGTAGTATTTAACGCCAACTAAACACGGGTGTTCACTAAAAACTGGCGTTACTGCTATTTTAACCCCAAGAGGATACTTCCTTTAACTGGTTATGCAGTGCACTCTGCACTTGGTGTATATTGCAAGCGGAGAGAGAGCTCCCTACTATTTTAGCCCCGAGACCATCAGACCATACAGTTTCGACTTTCTTATGATCATCCTTGGTGGTGGATACTCGTCCTGTAGATATAATAGTAGACATAACAGTAGTATGTATGTATGTGTGTATGTATGTATGCATGCATGTATGTATGCATGTATGTATGTATGTATGCATTGTGTATGTATATGTGAGTGTGTATATTCATGTGTGTTCGCGCGTGCGTGTGAAGATGCCGTTTTACAAATCTGAGAAATATAGTTGAAATTGTTCTCAACAACTTCACGTTTTGAAGGCGTCTGAAATAAGGTATAAGAAAAAGAAATAAGGGTAAGTATCGGGAGGATCAAGCATGGAAACAATGAACTGACACGAAAGTGTCAGTCCCACTGCGTGGTACCTTGAGTAAGTGTCTTCTACGATAGCCTCGGGCCGACCAAAGCCTTGTGAGTGGATTTGGTAGACGGAAACTGAAAGAAGCCCGTCGTATATATGTATGTGTGTGTGTGTGTGTGTGTGTGTGTGTGTGTGTGTGTGTGTGTGTGTGTGTGTGTGTGTGTTTGTGTGTCTGTGTTTGTCCCCCCAACATCGCTTGACAACCGATGTTGGTGTGTTTACGTCCCCGTAACTTAGCGGTTCGGCAAAAGAGACCGGTAGAATAAGTACTAGGCTTACAAAGAATAAGTCCTAGGATCGATCTGTTTGACTAAAGGCGGTGCTCCAGCATAGCCACATTCAAATGACTGAAACAAGTAAAAGAGTAAAAGAGAGAGAGAAAAGAGTATATATATATATATTATTAATAAATCTCAGGGTAGCAAAATATTTAGAGATTCTTTTTGCTACTAGTGGTCTAGCGAGAAGAAAAATCTAGTCAATAGACTATATATTATTCATATAAATACATACAGTGTACATTTAAACACATAAGAGAGATGTCCATAATAGGACATCTAACCCGTTAGAAGGAGCAGCCAAACTCCAAACTACAATTAGGGATAATTTCGAAAGGAAATGAAAAATAAAAACATTTACCATCTATTTCCTAAACCATGGTTTCAAGCTATTTTCAGCAAAATAAAATAATTTGCTAGGTCAGCTATCATCAGCAGGAAAGCCAAGATTAACATATAAACACGAGGCAATACATAGAACGTACCCCGTGCTTATGTTATAATTTTTCATATCTACCGCGCATGTGCGGTTTTCTTAGCAGCAGCAAATACAAAAAATGCTCATTTTCTTCCAGAAATTAGCCAAAAAATCATTATATCATTATAAATAAATCTCAGGGTAGCAAAATATTTAGAAATTCTACCAGTGGTCTAGCGAGAAGAAAAAACTAGTCAATATATTATATATTATTCATATAAATACATACAGTGTACATTTAAACATATAAGAGAGATGTCCATAATAGGACATCAAACCCGCTAACACATAAGCACGATGCATGTTCTATGTAACAGTTTATATTAACTTTTTTGTTGTTCTTTTTCTGTGTTCCCTTATTAAAATAAATTTGGAAATCTATCTATATATAAAACACAGGATGTGTGTCTGTCTGTGTTTGTCATGTCTTTAAAACTCGAGATCCAACCAACCGATTTTAATGAAATTTTATACATACATTACATAGGAGTGTCATGGGCCAAAAACATTTTCAAATTCTTGCCTAATGCAGACCCAGGTGCAGATAAACCGCATTTTTAAAGCATTTTCGCAGCGTCAAGGCCCGTAACTTGAAGAGTATCCAGTCGCTTTCCTCCAAATTTGCAGCGAACATTAATCAGGCTCCTCGAATTGTTGTTGACTAAAAAAAAATTCCGACGCCGACTATGCACCTCCACCAAAAAAGATGCAGGTTAATCAGGTTTGAGTATACTGTGCTGGGTTTTATCTTTGTTTTAGGCCATTTTCCGACGATGAAATATTGACGCTACTTGTGCATTATAAGCAGCGTATAATATTTCATGAAAACCTTTTTGTCCAATTTGGCAAAGGAAACAAGAAAATCGTTAACATTTTTGTCGCTGCCCTGTTAATGTTTCATGTTACCATCCCGCGCACCATCGGGCCATGTGCGTGTGTGTGCGGCTGGGTAAAGGCACAACAAACCCATTCGTACATTTTCCGGAAGTACCCTGTTGATGTTTCACGTTTTCCAATCCTGCGCGACGCTTTCTATGTCATCTATGTCTGAATGCAAAATGTTCATACAAAAAAAAAAAAAAACTGCTGTTGTGACTCACAGCCATTTGAGTTTGACTGCGTGACCACTTCCGGAAGTTACGTTCGCAACCTGCAATTAGTCCCCTATCCTGTGTTCCCTCCCCAGTTTAGTCGGACGTATAAATATCGGGTGTCCCAGAATAATGATGATTTGAGTGAAATCGGATGCATTTTTTGAAAACTCACTTTTATTTATGTTTAACATGTTTAATATGTATTAAAAGTGTGTAAATTTTGAGTTCTGTTTAGAATTTTATTTTCATTCCTATTGGACCCCTCTTATTTTCCATGACAGCATCTTTTCAATTTAGCAGTAATCATTTTCTTTACCTTCATCTCCAAGATGGAGCACTCGTTTAGCTGAGCTTAAAGAACACATGCAGTTAGCAATGCAAGAGCTAATTCCTGAAATATTCAAAATGTGTTCCACAACGCTAGGGAGAGATTTGAAGTATGCAGGGATACAGACATGTTGAAAATTTTCAATAAAAGTTGACGTAAGATTTATAAATCTATTTGTTTCTGGTAATAAACATAAAATTCTGTCAGTTTTTTTTTTTTAATTTGCTCAATTTCATTGAAATAGATAGTTAATTATGGAACACCTTGTATGATGTAGCGTTGTTAGTTGTTGCGTTGCTCGAGTAAATATTCAAATCAAAGGTCTTCTCGCCGTAAACATCCCATCTTTTTGTTAAGCATATTGTATCAAGGAGTATATTATCCAAAATGCATCTTTCCTTTATAGGCGTGGCTGTATGGTTGAGAAGCTTGCTTTCCAACCATGTCACCTTGGGTTCAATCCCACTGTGCGACACGTTGGGCAATTCTCTTTCATTACAGCTCCGCGCCGACCAAAGTCTTGGGTATTATATAATTGTCATTACTGTACTGATATATAAAATAACACATACAACGCACTTAATATTGTCATATAATAAACAAACAGAAGTTCATGTATGAAATTGATCTCTTTCTACAATTATTACATGTTTTTTTCTTATAAAATACAAACATACAGGAGGAGTTAATCTATATATATAATAACACTTTGAATGTGACTCCCGAGAAAGAGTAAAAGTAATTACCCGAGCAACGACAGGTATTACTGCTTGTTATTTAATAAAGAATAAAGCTAAATAGAAAAAAGCAATACATTTTAAAGAATATATTACTTGATTAAATGAAACGAGCAGACATTTAAATAGGTCAGACGACATTTAACCCCAATATCAAAACATGTTTCAAGCAGAAAGAATATACTCATTCGATTTTATATATCTAGTTACACACACACACACACACACACACACACACACACACACACACACACACACACATTACGTGAACGATAATATTTTCAACAAAGACGTGGCAACCGTATCTATTTTTTAACAGACTGTGCGCTTATATATTTTTTATTACTAATACAGTTTATTACTGACGTAATATAATATAATACAAGATGGAATCAGCACTTGAAAAAAGATTAACTAGAAAAAGACATAAAAAAACGAAGCTCTAATTTCAGTCAAGAACAATTGGGAGCTAAACGAAAAGCTGATCGTGAAAAGTCAGAGAGAAAAGAGCTCAAGCCAGAGACAGAGTAGCTCTCAGATGCCAAAATAAAAACGTAGAGCAGGCAATTTCTAAGAGGTAAAAAAAACAGGAGCAACGAAATCGAGATGAAAATCAGAGCAACAGAGGGCAACATAATGCCGAAAGGATGAGAGCCACTTGACATGATGAACATGTTAAATTCAACGTACAACGAGGGAAACGTTGAACAACATTATTGTGGAGAAAGGAATTTACTGTGTCAATTTTGCACGGCCAAACATTTTCTATCTGAACCTCAATACTTTCCCGCAATGCACTTCATGCAGTTAGTATCCTATTGAAGGGAATTATGCATTCAGATAGACCGTTTGTTGGCAAAATTCTTTTGGGTGGAAATTTTCGCAGGACTGTACCAGTTATACCTAGAGTGGCTCAAATGCTGTAATTGCATACAGGAAGTGTACGCATTAGAGGACAAGAAGATTTTCTAAATGTCTGTTGCGAATTGGTAATAACACACTTATTGAAATACCAAATTACATCATTACATGAAAACATCGTTAAGATACCAAATTACATGCTATTTTCAGGAGATACTTTGAGAATCTCTTGACATTGCAAATGAAAATCACATGGAAGATCTCTCTTCAAAGATTACTCTCGTTTCAAAAAATAAAGGTGTCTTTAAAGTATATGAGTCTATTCTTACACTACTTCCTGAACAATCAAAGGAATAGTCCAGTGTGGGCAGTATTTCTTTAGAAGATCATGTTATTTTAGAAGATCATGTTAATGTCCCAGTTGAATTTTTGAATTCTCTAATTCCTCCAGGAATGCCACCTCACAAACTGGAACTCAAGAATCTGAATCTACGGAGAGAGCTATTGAACGGCACACGTTTGTTGGTAACGTCCCTGCATGATTTTTACATTCATGGAAAGTTACGAAGTGGAAGCAAGAAGGAAAGGCGGTGTTTATCCCTAGGAGGAACCTTTCACCAAGTGATACAAATCTGCCTTTTGTAATGAACAGAAGACAATTTCCTGTAATACCTACATTTGCCATGACCATCAACAAATCACCAGGACAATCATTAAACCAAGTAGGTGTTTACTTATCTTCTCCTGTGTTTAGTCATGGACAACTTTGTATTGCTTTAAGTAAGACAAAATGCTGGAGCAATATTAAGATATTCATAAATAACGATGGAAAACAAGGAACTCTTTATGGAAATCATAGATTTTTTGTAAATCATAGTTTTTATTGTAACAAAAGATCTTTTGAAATAATGCTAATTACATGTTAAGATATATGTCCGTACGTACAATATGCTTATGTAAGCATAAATAGTCTCACTGTGTGATTTTTCTTCGAGATTGATTAACCAATGGGAGATTACATGCTTATCTTTCAATGTATTCGAAATAAAAGTATAACATTTTTGTAAATACAGTATTATCGTTTTAAATTAAATTTTTATAACTATCATTAAATTTTTCAATGAAGCAGTAAAAGAATTATCAGTAAAAAAGCTGGCAATATACAGGGTTATTCAAAAAGAATGAACCGATTTCATTACATAATATTTTAATAAGGAAAAACCAATAGAAAACTCCAGCTAAGTCACAAATATCAACTCACAATCGACTTTTATTTCCTGTCTGATATAGTGTTCAATGTGGCCACCACCTGCAGCACGGGCATCATCAATGCGATAAGAGAATTCCTCCCAAACGCATATCAGCATATCACGATTCACCGAGTACTTCTTTGGCTGTCTGGTTGAATGCTTTATCGAAGTTTTTCCATTTCCCTTCTAAGTCAATATCTTCTGGAATCGCCTCAAGCAAAGCAAATTTATTCTTTAGTTCCATAATGAACTTGCTTTTGATATGCTGATACGCATCTAGGAGGAATTCTCTTATCGCATTGATGTTGCCCGTGCTGCAGGTGGTGGCCACATTGAACCCTTGTAAGACCGGAAATAAAAGTTGATTTTGAGTTAATACTTACGACTTATTAAAGTTTTCCTTATTAAAATATTGCGTAATGAAATCGGTTCATTCTTTTTGAATAACCCTGTACTTTATAAATATAATTAAGAATTACTAAAAATATTTTTTTCTTTTAAATAAAGAGTGCAAAGTCTTTAGACGAGTAATTTTTCAAGTTTCTCCCATCGTTTTGGTGCTCTATTTTCTATCATTAACAAAAATGCCTGCATTTTTTACGACACAAGTATGCTGACATGTATGCATACATACATACATACATATATAATACATACATACATACATACATACATACATACATACGAATGTACGTATATACATACATACATAGAATATGCATGAGATGAAAAAGAGCGTTGACCTAGTTACACTCTCAAAGGGTGTAGGGCTGGAGTTTGGTCAGGATAACTGTTGTTATATGGTTGTTTTCACAACCATATGTAGTTCTATAAACATTATAAACCAGACTAGCAACATCTTCATCAATGGTTTGACTGTTTTTCCTATATCTGACGAGGAATGTTACAGGTATCTAGGGATGGATGAAAACATATCTTACAATGGCACCTGTAATAAAAACACGTGTCACTAAAGAATATTACAGCCGAATAAAGAAAATATGGACCTCAGAACTCTCTGCATTCAATAAAACAGCGGCCCACAATGTGTTTGCAGTACCAGTACTCATACAAACATTTGGGCCGCTTGATTGGACGCTTGATGAGATCCGAGCCATTCGTGTGAAAAGCCAAAAAATACCTGAAACGTAAACAAGGCAGCAGAGGCTTGACGTCGATCCAAAATTCCTTTGAATGTCGTATCATATCCCTTCGACATCTTTTAATTATTAAGTGTCGAAGTGCATCCCTTGATCAAGTTTGCATGCATGAGGCTGATATAAGACTTTGAAGACAGCTCCTTGAGCAACATACTTTGTTTGATAACCTAGAATACATGCCCAGAGACGTCGCACGACTCTACCGCAACATATCATCAAATGAAAGGATGAGCCTATATGAGCAGAAGATTATGCATGGATATATTAGTAGAAACACCGAGATGACATTAACATTGACCATCAAAGTTGTCTATCATAGACCAATAGCCGGATTACTATCTTCCATTTTGAAGGGCATGCATTTGCAATCCAGGAACAAGAAATATCAACCAAATACCTGATGCTAAAAGGGATAGAGATGCAGGAAAAGCAGTAAAATGTGACAACCGATGCAGACTTTGTGATGTTCACACTGAAGATATCACCAACACCATAAGCAGCTGTCCGAAAATGTTGTCACGATATTACCTACCGATGAGACATGATGTTGTAGCTAGGACACTCTATAACGAAAGATAACGTCTGAAAGATAACCTTGAAGACACAGAAATAAGAACCCACAGTATGGTAGAAGCTATAGCTACTCATGATAAAAAAGGAGTACTGCTGAAGACCTCAATAAAATGTAAGCACAACAGACCTGATATAATGATTTGGGATAGAAATTACTATTTCTAAAGCTCTGAACGAAAAACATTCCGTAACAATACTTTAGGGTAAAGACTATTTGCCAACATAATGTGACAGCCCTGGTTAGGACGAATGTCACTGTTATTTAGCCTCAGGAAACATTCGTCCTAACATGGACTGCCACATTATGTTGGCAAATGATCTTTACTCTAGAGTACTGTTTCTCACGGAATGTTTCTCATTCAGATATATAGAAATAATATTTTTTCTATCTATGGGATCAGTAATTGTGTGTCACTCTGAAAAATAGATATTTCGAACGGGAACTTAGTGTCACCATCTCTAGCCGAGCAGTTATTCTGTGCTGATGAAGAGAAATAACCCAGAACCCACTGGTACACAGATATTGCTTTAGCGCTGAGTGGGAACACTAAACTCCCTTGTTCGAAAATATAAGGACGCAGATAGTGCGTCGGTAGACAGCTGGAGACGTTGCTTCCTGGGGCTAAATAACAGTAATATTCGTCCTAAACAGGACTGCCACATTATCTTGGCAAACAATCTTTACTCTAGAGTACTGCTATTGAATGTTTTTCGTTCAGAGGTTTATAAATAATTTTTTTGTTTATGAGATCAGTGAAAGCCAAACCATGTTTTAATTTTATTCAATTGATATATTATTATTAAGTATACTCTTTTATTCTTTTACTCTTTTCCTTGTTTCAGTTATTTGACTGTGGCTATGCTGGAGCACCGCCTTTAGTCGAGCAAATCGACCCCAGGACTTATTCTTTGTAAGCCTAGTACTTATTCTATCAGTCTCTTTTGCCGAACCGCTAAGTTACGGGGACGTAAACACAACAGCATCAGTTGTCAAGCGATGTTAGGGGGATAAACACAGACACACATACATACACATATATATATACATATATACGACGGGCTTCTTTCAGTTTCTGTCTTCCAAATCCACTCACAAGGCTTTGGTCGGCCCGAGGCTATAGTTGAAGATACTTGCCCAAGGTGCCACGTAGTGGGACTGAACCCGGAACCATGTGGTTCGTAAGCAAGCTACTTATCACACAGCCACTCCTACGCCTGAACATATATATACAAACTTCGACGGAGTAACAGTTATATATACAACTTCAACAGACACACATACCAGTACATAAACATACATTTAACAGTCATATATACAACTTGAACAGACACACATATCAATACATAAATATACATTTACTTGTACATACACATATACACACAGACACGTCTATACACTTATAAATACAAATGCTTACATACATACATACATACATGATAACAGGTTCAATGTGAAAGAAGAAGGAAAAAATAAACAACTACGACGATTTGAAGTGAGAAATACGAAGGTTGTAGTCAATGAAGAGAGTAGACGTGGTACCAATAGTAATTGGTTTACTTGGAAGTATCAGCGCTCAACTACCAGCATGGCTGAAAAAGATTGGTGCAAGGGTGAAGGTAGAACACCTACAAAAATCAGCATTGCTTGGAACTGCAAGAATTCTTCGCAGGGTTCTTGAAGCGTGACCAGTAAGCAAGTGTCACCTTAGTCTTCTGACTGTGGACATCTGACACTCTCCACCATGCCCTACAAAATAAGCTGTGTGTTTTCGTGTAATAATAATAATAATTATTATTATTATTATCATTATTATTATTATTATTATTATGTTGTTATTTTTCTTCTTTTTTCAAAATGTCTTCCATTTCTCGCCGAGTGTTTTCCGTACACCTAGGGCAGAGAAACTCGTTGTATGCATTCCCAGTTTACACACGCAAATTCACAGGTAAAATATGTATTTAAGAAAAAAAAAAATTCGTGAATGGATGTTGTTTTCACAGCGATAATGCTCTTCTCAGTACATGAGTCGTTCCAGTTAGCACGATTTTTTGCACTTCCTGTAGGGATGGTAAGCCTGGTATCATTTTCAAATAGGTTTCAGTACCTTCTTTTTATCACTCCTAGAGATCCTACAATCACTGGTATGGTAGTCGCCTTGACTATTATTATTATTATTATTATTATTATTATTATTATTATTATTATTATTATTATTATTATTATTATTATTATTATTATTATTTCTTTATAAACTACAAAGAGTTTATATAAAAAAGCATTATGGACCATACAGGACAACTACAATGTAGGATTACATGAAAGTCGTGTAAACAAAGGAACACAAAAACAATAATCGACCATAACAAAATTCCCAAAAAGAGGGAGACCTCCTTGGACTGCTCGTGAAAACCCCACAAGTCCACAACAGTCCTGATCACCTGGATAAGTGCCCTTTACATTTTGTCTACAGGCGCATGATTAGAGTAGACCCATTCACTCGGGCCATTCTTGCGACATTCACCTACCCTTTAACAAAATTGCTGGGGTGAGTGCAGAACTTCCTTCTCCACCCTCAAGCGAAATTTGAAAAAGTTTATGAAGGCTTGGACAAAGAGAAAGTATCCGTCTTCAGCCCTTTCAACCTGGTCCACCACACAACCTCTTTCACTAAGGCCACCAAGCAAAGATAAACAGCCTGCCCTTCCCGGTCAAAGGAAAGCCGATAACCGGATTCGTCCTACACACGTCAGCAGGTGTTCGACATAAACTCACAACTCAGAAATATTTGGGCACTGGACATGTCTGAGTGTTCGGAGGTGTGCTTTGTTGATAGGTTTGTTGTTTTGAGGGGTCCTGATGCTGTTGTTTTTGTTGCTGCTTGGTGAGAGCAAGCCATAGAGGTTGGTGAGTTGTTATTTTGTTTGATGTTGTTGTTTCCACAGTTGTTCTTGTTGCTGCTGCTGTCGGTGCTGCTGTGATTGGTGTTGCTACTACTGTTGCTGTAACGACCACCTGCTTTGCCGGTACAGTTGCTGTTGCTTTTGTCATTGTTGTGGTTGTTGTTGCTGTTGTTGTTATTGTTGTTGTTGTCGTTGGTGGTGGTGGTGGTGTCTGCAGCAGTGTGGTTTTCTCTTTTGATTGTCTAGGGCAGAAAGCCTTTAAGTGGTTTGTCTGTCCACAAATGTGGAATCTGGGCTCTCTGCCCTCTACCGCTACAAATAACATTGAACCTACAGGGAGCTTGATGAGATCTGGAATCTCTTGTGCGGTTGCGAAATCCGCTTGCGATAAGATTTCCATCCCAGTACCGTGCAAATTTTCATTTTTTTTTTTTTTTTTTGTCTCTGTGTTTCAAGAATTTTACATCTCTCCTCTATGCTGTACAACACGGCCGCTGCCAGTAAGAAGATGTTCGCATCTGGTGGCACCTCCCCTCCCTTCACTCTAACAACTCTTCGACCAACGTACGTGAGAATCATATGTAATTCCTCGGTCTTCAGGGTTATCGTGACATTTTCTTTGACCAGTTGTTCGGTGGAAAACCTCAACTCTACTGTACCAAAGCTTTTACCATGTGCAATATGCGATTTTATGTTCCATACAGGTCTCAGGAATTTTTCGACCTGAGCCTGAGTAACTCTTTCTATTTTAAGCGTTTTCAATGATATACATCTGTATATTATTGTTCTTCTCCGTGTCTCTTCTTGCACGTCCTCTGGTGTGTTCAGGTGGACTGTCCCGCCAGTTCTTGTTAGATGCACTTTTGCTCTAGCTAAGGCGGTTTCTGATAATTTTACCTCTCCCATTCTGCAACACATTTCGGCAAATCCACTTTGTGATTACTTAGAAGCAAACGACGTTGTTGCTTTATTTGTTCTCCTTAAGGCGGCCAACTGACAAAATCGTTAGCACGCCGGGTGAAATGCTTAGCAGTATTTCGTTCACCTTTACGTTCTGAGTTCAAATTCCGCCGAGGTCGACTTTCCCTTTCATCCTTTCGGGGTCGATTAAATAAGTACTAGTTACGCACTGGGGAGGATGTAATCGACTTAATCCCTTTGTCTGTCCTTGTTTGTCCCTTCTCTGGTTAACCCCCTGTGGGCAATAAAGAAATAAATCATTTTTTCTCTTTCTTTGTTCGACGTGGTGCTGGCGGCGGTAGCGATATATGCAGGTGTTTCACGTGAAAGAATTCTTTTTCCTTTCTTTTCACTTTTCTGGTTATTTTTATTACTCTCATTGGCCCTCGTGATGATAGTGGTGGTAGCGATGTTAGTGTTCTCCTCCACCCCTTCCTTCATGCCTTCGTCGGTGTTTATGGTGTTGTTGGTGGGGGTGGGGGTGACGGTGGTGGTGGTAGTGTTGCTGCTGCAATTTTTCATCTCTTTCCATATTTGGAAATAAATTTCAAAAGCGCTGTTACAAAAATTTTCAACGCCCACGATTTCCATGACTATATTGTAAATTTTGTTTAGATTTTTTTCTTTTTAAAATTGAAATTTTGAGCTATTAAAACTCAAAAAGCCATAATTTTTGCCCCACCAGCTGCTTGTGGCAAGCAAACTGGGTTACAAAGATAATAGTTCAACAAAATTTAGAAGAACAAAACGTAAAATAACAAGTTTGAAAAGAATTTAACAGACCTCCGAACACCCGGCCGACAGCTCCAGACACAAATAATAATAATAATTATTATTATTATTATTATTATTATTATTATTATTATTATTATTATTATTATTATTATTATTATTATTATTATCATTATTATTATCATTGCCTTTGCACAGCTAACGCTGGAGATGTACTGCAGTGTCAGCTGTTCACTACCAGTGAACTAAGGTAACACCTCTTATTTTTCGAGCACCTTCGGGAGTATTCGAGTGGTTCCAAGCAGTGCTGTTTTCTGCAAGTGTTCCACCCTTACTGCAGCCCCTATTTGTTCCACGTACTTCTCATTATTATTATGATTATTATTGTTATTATTATTATTATTATTATTATTATTATTATTATTATTATTATTATTTCTTTATTAGCCACAAGGGTTTGCATTGAGAAAAACATTATAAACAGTACAGGACAAAACAAAGAATGTGTGTGTGTGTATGTGTGTGAGTGTTTGTTGCGAGAGATACAAAGATACATAGTGTGGGCGTGTAGAAAATCAAATGAAGGTGAAAATTCTGTGAAATTAACGTCTACCTTGTATACAATTAATGGAGAGGTGTCATTGTTATTTCTACTGGTTTTTTCTCCTATATTTTGTGTTATAATCTAAATAATATTAATGGCAAAAATATCATTTTCATTTGTTAAACTTGCACGTACTTGTGGGTTGTTTTTTTTTGCAAAATGTGCTTTGTTCATATTTTTATTTGTTGTTGTTGTTGTTGTTGTTGTTGCTGCTGCTGCTGCTGCTGCTGCTGCTGCTGCTGCTGCTGCTGCTGCTGCTGCTGCTGCTGTAAACACCATTTTTACTACAAGCATCTTAACCGGGAACAAAAATGTGTCTAAAAAGACAGGTCATTGAAAAATTCATACCGTATGAGGAACGTCCGTCTAAACTTCTCAAATGCGATTCACTTCTTAAGTAATCCGAAAAAGGAAGCTTCCTTCATTTAATAAACAAGTGGAAATAATCTATACCTTCGGAACTCACGAGAAACCATCTTGTCACGTAGAGAAATAACATCAACGACGGCGCCGACAACGATGCGCTCTCCATTTACTTTTCCTCATTGCGTTAATTCCTCTGACATGCATACTTAGAGCGCTGCAACCACATATCGAAGGTGCTGCTACTCGACGAAATTAATATCCTACACCGCATACAGAGAAGGGTCACTCGGCTGATTGGTATACCATCACAAATGGATACACTCCAACCTCTTCTTTCCGTTTTCTCTGTTTTTTCTAGCACTACTATAATGGTCTCTGTTCCTTAGATCTGACCGATCACTAAGATAACCCCACCCGCCCGTCTCTTTCCCCTTTCATCGCCCTTGTAGCGTCCAACGCTCCTTTCTCCGCCCTAACCACTATTCCCAGAACTTTCTGGAACCTCTTCCCTGCTCATGTCTTTCCTACAGATGTTGACGTGCAACAGTTTAAACGGAACGTTAATGATATCAATCTCATCGGTGTCAGAAGGCCTGCAACGGTTATGATGTCAGCCTCTTCTTCCAAGCTCAGCAAATAGAAAAAATAGTATTACTCGACATTGCCCACTTCCTATGTTATTTTATACTCAACACGGTCACCACCAAGTTATACAATTCATACAGGACAAGCTCTACTTAAATACTACCCATTGATACAATACAGTTTTTTGAGGATACCTCTTTCAAGAACTCTTTCTTCTAACATAATTTTTTTTTATCTTACTTTTCAGAAAAGTGACATCAGATATCAGGTTCTCTCAGTAAATGAAAAGGCACGCTGTAGTCGTTGCCCTAAAAGTGCAGTATAGTGATTCTGAGATAGCTCGATCTTGAAAGTTGCTCGGTCCTTCATTGTCAATGTTCGAAAGGAGCTGGAAGCTGCTAACGGGGATCCAACATCAGAAGCTGAATATAAAATTCATGCACAGAGTCCTGATACCATCATAACATATAACCTTGTACAAAACGTCCAAGAAATAATCGATAAAAATCCCAGAAAGTCAGTCAGAGGCATTGCAAAGGAATTCAAGATTTTAGAGTACACCACCAGAAGAGTTGTACATCCGGTACAAGTCGTATGTGACGCTGAGGGATCAGTTTTTATCGGTTGTGACAAGAGATAATTGCTCGATGTATGCAAAGCGCTTGTTAAACAAGTAATACACCAAGGGGATGGAATGCTTTGAGTTTTTTTTTCCGATGAGAAAAATTTCGATCAGGACCAAAAGGTAAACCGAAGGAATGTTAGATAGTTATCCAGAGACCCAAATGAGGTTCCAACGGTCGTACATACTAAGTTCATGGCAACTGTGATGGTTCTGGGGGTCATCAGCAACGAGGCTAAAGAGTAAATTCCACTATCTACCCAGAGGTGTTGGAGAGAGCTGTGAGGCCCTAGATAGAGAGGATACGTAACGGGAGACCGTGCGTCTTCCAAGACTCTATACCATCTTATAAAGCTAAGCAAACCCAAGCATGGATACTTGCCAAGCTTCATGATCATGTTCTCCCAGACACATGGCCTCCTAACTTACAAGGCCTCAATCCACTGGACTATTATGGATGGGGTATAGTCGAGAGAAAATTCAGTCAACATCCCCATAATACCATACAATCTCTCAAGTCCGCCACAACCAGTATTGTATCCAAAATTTTTCTAAATTCATACAAATGACCTCAAGGACAAAAGAAAAAAAGACTGACTCACTCAGTACAATCGACACCTGATACTATAACTCTTCTCTCACACCAGCGACTCACATAGCTCATATTCTACACAATTGCCATCAAATAATATAAAGCAACCTACAGTTTATGCAGCACATAAAAAGCCATTGACAGTTCACAATAAGAGATCTCACAGAGCAAGTATTCTATACAACAAACAGATGGAATATTAAATATTTTGACCCGGTAACATATGACATTTAGTGACTAAGTACAAAATAATTGAAGAGAGTCATGCGAAAATAATGGAAACAAAATGAAAATAGTTTGATGAGTACCTTTTTATGATTTACTTGTTTCATTCATTCAACTGTAACCATGATGGAGCACTGCTTTGAAGTGCTTTGTCAAATAAATCGATCCCAGTACATATTGTAAGCTTGGTACTTATACGTTTCTTCTTGCCGAGCCACCAGATTACAGGTGCATAAACAAACCAACACCGGTAGTCAAGCTGTGATGAAGGACAAATACAAACACACAGACACACACACACACATAGATATATACACATGTACATATACGACAGGTATCTTTCAGTTTCTGTCTACCAAATCCACTCACAAGGCTTTGGTCGGCTCGGGGCTATATAGCAATAACACTTGCCCAAGGTGCCACGTTGTGGAACTGAACCCAAGAGTATATGGCTGGGAAGCAAGCTTTATACAACACAGCCACGCCTATGTTTTTTCAGAATATTAACTTTATTATTGAGCACATTCATTTGTAAATTATGCACAGCACTTCAAATAAGCTGACGAATCGGACATTCACTAGTTATATGCCAACTATTCCTGACAGTGCATGTGCTTCTCTCCATAAGAGACCAACAGATCGAAATTAGTATACACGTAAAAGTTCTAAAATACTGCTTTTGTTTGTTTGTTTGTTTTAATCTTTGATCATTGTTCTTCTTCCCTGCTTTTTGTAAGACTCTTTTCTTAGTCTTATTTTAAATGAATATGTAAATCCAGCAAATACCTTCAAACATGACATATCTTCTCCAAAGCATTTTAAGGTTATCATTAAAGGTACTTCGTTGAGTACTAATATAATTTAATTCTGATAGCATGTCTATAATTATTCATGTCTAATTTAGATAACACGCTAGTAACACAAGATTTTCCCTTGTGCGATCTTTAAGCTGATAAATCAATTGACTTTTTTAAATGATGTGTGATATCTATCAATTAGTGATCAATGTTAATGATTTCACCAAGTGCGACACATGAGGATCTAAGTTCAAAACTACAAGCCAGTATTTTCACAGTGATACCACTTTTTAAGGCACCAAAATTTTCTGTCCTATTGCATTTATAAACAACTAAGTGGAATAGGCCACTGAGACTTTGCAGAATTAGAGAAACTCTTCCTCCAGGATGAAACATACTTTTGCGTTTTTACATAGAATGAAACAGATCCATTAAACTACTACGGAGAAATTTTAATAAAACTCAATGTTAGAACTATATAACAGAATGTCAATGATAGAACAGTTCTTAAAATTCATCTCGCATAACTTTAGCCCAAAATTGATGAACACTACAGTAATTCGCTCTTTACGCTTCTTGTCAACTCTCACTCGTATGCAGCTCAGCACTGGTGACACAATAGCAACTGACAGCTACTTACTCGGATAGCCGATATCCTATCCATTCAGTCACTTTCACACTCGGTCAGCTATATAAAGACGAACAGTATACATATCAAGCAAAAGATAGGCCGAGGTAAAGAAATAGTGGCGTGATGGGATGGAATAGGCTTCTTAAGTGCTATGAGCGAGTTAGCAGGTGCAACATGTTGGTGAATTATTTTTGCCAATCGCCTTTGATAATTATCTTTTTTTAATGCAGTTTAGAATGTTAGTGTGCACAGAGCACAATTAAAGTGCCCTTAGTTTTCATGCACCCATTGGAGGATGTCTTTTATGTTTCTGTCGATGAAAGAAATGCGAGATCCAAAGACAGTGAAAGATGGTTTTATCTGTACAAGAATGTGTCATTAGATGTAGCAGTAACTAATTTATAAAGGTGTTAAAGGCAAAACCAAACCCTGAAGTACACCAGAGGAGATAGAACGTGAGTGCAAATAAACCCACCAGTGCACGTTGTAGGTATAAGACCGAGAGAAAAAGTTCCTACCTAAAAAGTAGGAGATGGATGCAGTTTAAAGCCAAAATGTTCGAAGGTTTTGCAGAAATCCAACGCAATAACATTTCTTTCATTGAGAGACTATTGTATATTGTATGAGATAACAAGTCGACAGCATTTGACAGAATCAGAGAGGTTATCCAGATTCAGAATGATGAATATTCTTGCATCTTTGCATAGAATGAAATAGAACATGAGACTACCATGGAGAAAGTTGCAATAAAACTCACTTCTAGAACTATGTAACACGATGTCAGTGGTAGGGACAGTGGTAGGGACAGTAGTAGGGCTTTCTCTAGCCTCATTTAGGTAAGCTTCTGCAGAAACTCTTCTTTTTGCTTTTTACTTATCTCTCATTTAAACTAAAATAGACACCACAATGCAGATTTTCTTTCTTTCTTTCCGATTGACAGGGATCCGCTCAATGGCGTAAGATTTCCAGACAAACGATTTTGACATGAAGAGATGAAAAACAGTTACATCTAGACAGACAGATACGCAAACGAGCTCTTATGTTGATTTTGTTACAGAAGCAACTCCGCATCCACTGTTGGGATGAATTCTCACCTAATGTCTCTTTTTAGTATTCAAATTTCCTTGAATTTGTATGTCATTCTTATCTATGAGTCAACGAACGCTGAGCGTATGACAAACAAAAGGTAAAGTTACTTTTTACATAGACTCCAGTACGGGATGTCTAAAATCTCGGCAATCTAATCCTACGGTTAGAAGAGAATAACTGTAGTTCTGTTGAGTGCTCACTGAGTTAAGATGATGAACCAAAATGTCTTTTTTCCTGCTTTCTCTCTGCAATGAGTTTAATTTCACTATTATTTATGCCATTTCCAATAAAAATATGAACACAAAACATTCGAAAATATCCAAGACTCATTCTGTTAATGCAGGGACCACCGAGGGGCGAGGCGCACACGCACACATAAACAAGCTGAACAAATGCTGATCGGTAAAGTACAAGAACCAGACATCGTGAATCCAGTAAGTGCACGAAAGAGAATTATATGGCTTTATATCATGCGTGGGAATATGAACTTCAGTTTGCGCCAAATCCAAAAATAAGTCCAGGTATGACCTATATATGGTGTTTGATAATATGACCAAATCTATTATTTTTGTTTTTTGAGTGTATTTTAGAAAGCAATCTCTACAGTGGGCAAGGTGCATAAAATGATTTAGATGCCTATTATACCTACAATAAAACTATGCAACAATGTACCCTTGTGTCCGTGTTTATTCTTTGTGGATGATTGTATACTTATAGTCTATGCTTTAGTGTCATCTTCGTTTCTGCAAGTTGAGTTTTTGATCTCACACTCCTCATTTGGAAAACGTATTACTTCTCCCTGTCATTATACAACTTTATTTCCCAGTTGTGTCTATTGATGACTAACCATCTAAAATAGAAACCTTGAAACAATAGTGCACTCGACATACGCGAAAATGAATATAAAATTACTGTTATGTGAGAGAAGTATGCTTAGTAAAAACAAAAGTTCATAAATCTACGCTTATTTCACAGTAAAATTGACTATCTATTTCTGTCCTCGGGTTGCTTGTTTAATGCGCACAGATAATAATTATTAATTCATACAGTGACAGCTGTATTATCTTGTAGGAAATTCTTGTATTTAATGTTAATTCCTTCACATTATACATGAAGATATTCTTTGTATTATACATACGTGATATTTTGGTTATATGTGGAATGCGAAAGATTTTTACTCAACTTTAGTTGCAAGTTAAAGACAACAAAAGTTGAAAGTGGAAGACGTCTGATAATACATAAAAAAAACTATGAGTTAGCAGAATGGAAGCAACATCTAATATGCAATGTTATATCAATTCACACAGTTTTGGCAACTTATGGACAAATTGAGCAGTTGATATACTTTCTTCTAATTTGCAATAAGGTAAATATTCCAACAGCAAGGTGGGTCCAGATCTGGTGTCGGTGAACAATATTGAAATATATGCAATCTTAAGCTGACAACATAAACTAAATTTTTTCGCATTCATATTCTTTACCATTAGTGACGTAGCTAATAGGGGAGCAGTTGCTCCCCACGAGGACATTTTTCAAAACTGGCGACTTTTCAACAATCCTTTTTTAACTCTTTAGTTCACTTGTGCGATAAAAGTCGAATTTTTTTGTTGATTGCATTACCTTGGAGAACCTTTCCGAAGTCATTGCTTTATTTAACCAATCTCCCATGTCTTTGAGCTGTCTGCTCAATCTCCTGTGATGTATTGGTGGTTACTGACATCTGAAGACTCAAAACAAACCCTATAACGTCATAACTGCTGGACACTGGACAATCCTGTGGAGTTTCATATTTTCATATCACACCTATATCAGTAGTTGTAAGTTTCATACATAATGACATTGTTATGGACACATGAAGTTAACGAATGCAGGATACAATTACGTATAAACATTATCGATGTATGTTTTGTCGGTTTACCAGAGTCGCTGCGACATGTCGCTTGGAGAGAAAACAAAAAAACAAACATTGAGAATGTGCGATCGATAATGTTTACGCCACTACCGCTGCTTTTAATTTGTTATCGAATTTAATCTTATATGTACATCACCATAGCAAACACCAGCAAATAGTTTTAACATTATTTATATATAGTCATAGACTGGCGATTCGATTTCATTCCCGGTTCGATCCAGTTACGTGATGTTAAGCCATAAAAATAGCGAAATATCGATAACCATTACTCCCGAATTCGGTCCGTGGCGTGTTATCTCACGTCTAAAACTTTCCGGCGAACAAACAAAACACATGCATTGAGTACGAGCGATCGATTATGATTACACCACCAGCGCTGCTTTTAATTCGTTACAATTACGTATATTACAACTAATAGAAAATTTTGCGTAACATAAGAGAAATGGGCAAAAAATTGTCTGGTATGTGTCACGGGACCTTTCTTTTATGTGCTGTCTTTTCTTAACTTTAGAACTTGATGCGCCTCTGTTTACTGACTGTCTAGAGCTAAACCTTTTCTTCTCGTCCAGGAAAAAATCTGCTACACTATGACGATGCTACTTTCATTCATTGTCTGCTTCAACAATTGCCTCATTAACACACTTAACTTCGCAACAAAACTTCATGCCTCCCACAAATCTATTCGCTGACGATATCATTCAAATTGTCGGATTTTTAGCAAGGATTAATATAAAGTTCTCTGAGGTCACCAGTGTGGCAGTTTGGGATCTTTTTGGTTTGACGGGCAACATTTATTTTCTTAACGAAACACTTTCAGACTTGGGATATTGGTAGAATGTGTCATATAAAACATCTTTTTCTCTTAGCCTGCTTAACAAAAATTAGTTCTTAATAAGTTATTTCATGTTAAAGTTGTCGTATTTCTGTAATTTCAACCAATCACTGACGTCTATTCAGCTGAATACAGTTAGTGCTCTTTTTACAAACAATAATTTTTACTGGTGTCAAGAGTGTTATTCCTTGTTTAATTATATCATTATTCCCTAGTAAGGGTTTAGGGTTTTAGGGTTAGGGTTCGGGCTTTAGAGTTAGGGTTAGGGTTTTAGGGTTAGGGTTGGGGTTAGGGTTATGGTTATGAGTTTTAGGGTTAGGGTTAGGGTTATGAGTGAGGTTATGGCAAAAATAATCATAACCCTAACCGTAATCCTAAAACTAACCCTAACTCTAAAACCCGAACCCTAACCCTAAAACCCTAAAGCTAAAACCAGTACAAACGCACGAACGATGTCATAAATAAGAGTAACACGGGTAGTTGTTGACAAACAACGGCACTAATTTTATTCAAGGGAAAAGATCCTATGACACCGTTGTTTACATTCCACGCCATTAATTGTTTTCACCTCAATAGACGTCAGTGATTGGTTGAAATTAACGAAATACGACAACTTTTTACATGAAATAACTTCGAATACAAAATTTTTTATCTGTTCTATAATACAAAATATACAAGTATACGAAGTTTGAAAGTGTTTCGGTACCAAAAACACTACATAAAACATTAATGAAAAATGTTGCCCGTCAAACCAAAAAGATCCGCAGTTTGTTGATACCAGGTTGACTCCATTGTTGTTGGTTGAAGATGACGATGTCGGCGACAGTAGTTGTTGATAGCAGTGTGTGACAGACAAACGTCGGCAACTGTGATCGTGTGTTCCATAGATGTGTGGTGATGTACAATAACAACTCGACTTGTTCGATCGTAAAGTTTTATTCACAGCAGTGGGTTAACTTGTATAGAGTTCTATATACAGGTGTGTAGTGTTTAATAGAGATGTCTCTGGTGTGTTAACAGTAAATGAATGAATGCATGAAGACCTTAGTT